>NW_025743608.1:13172-24731 GCF_021292245.1 Micropterus dolomieu
CATTTTGTTGACGTCTTCTTGACATGTTATCATGTGGTTGACATGTTGCTGACATATTTACATATTGCTAACATGTTGACGTCTTGTTGTCATGTAGTCGACATGTTGTTCGCATATTTACATATTGTTGACATCCTGTTGTCATGTAGTTGACATGTTATTGACATATTTACATATTGCTGACATGTTGATTTCTTGTTGTCATGTAGTTGACATTTTGTCATTTTGTTGACGTCTTGTTGACATGTTTTCATGTGGTTGACATGTTGCTGACATATTTACATATTGTTGACGTGTTGACGTCCTGTTGTCAAGTAGTTGACATGTTGTTATTATGTTGTTGACATATTGTTGACATGTGGACATCTTCTTGACATGTTATAATGTTTTGACATGTTGGTGACATGTACATGTTGTGGATGTGTTGACGTCTGGTTGTCATGTAGTTCATGTGTTGTTGTCATGTTATTAACATGTTGTTGACATATTTACATATTGTTGACATGTTGATGTCCTGTGGTCAAGTAGTTGACATTTTGTTGACGTCTTCTTGACATGTTATCATGTGGTTGACATGTTGCTGACATATTTACATATTGCTAACATGTTGACGTCTTGTTGTCATGTAGTCGACATGTTGTTCGCATATTTACATATTGTTGACATCCTGTTGTCATGTAGTTGACATGTTATTGACATATTTACATATTGCTGACATGTTGATTTCTTGTTGTCATGTAGTTGACATTTTGTCATTTTGTTGACGTCTTGTTGACATGTTTTCATGTGGTTGACATGTTGCTGACATATTTACATATTGTTGACGTGTTGACGTCCTGTTGTCAAGTAGTTGACATGTTGTTATTATGTTGTTGACATATTGTTGACATGTGGACATCTTCTTGACATGTTATAATGTTTTGACATGTTGGTGACATGTACATGTTGTGGATGTGTTGACGTCTGGTTGTCATGTAGTTCATGTGTTGTTGTCATGTTATTAACATGTTGTTGACATATTTACATATTGTTGACATGTTGATGTCCTGTGGTCAAGTAGTTGACATTTTGTTGACGTCTTCTTGACATGTTATCATGTGGTTGACATGTTGCTGACATATTTACATATTGCTGACATGTTGACTTCCGGTTGTCATGTAGTTCATATGTTGTAGTCATGTTGTTAACGTGTTGTCGACGTGTTGTTTATGTGTTGTTGTCATATAGTTGATACATTATTGACATGTTGTTGACATATTTACATATTGTTGACATGTTGATGTCCTGTGGTCAAGTAGTTGACATTTTGTTGACGTCTTCTTGACATGTTATCATGTGGTTGACATGTTGCTGACATATTTACATATTGCTGACATGTTGATGTCCGGTTGTCATGTAGTTCATATGTTGTAGTCATGTTGTTAACGTGTTGTCGACATGTTGTTTATGTGTTGTTGTCATATAGTTGATACATTATTGACATGTTGTTGACATATTTACATATTGTGGATGTGTTGACGTCTTGTTGTCTTTTAGTTGATATGTTGTTGACGTGTTATTGTTTGCCTCTTTTCCTGCAGAATCTGTCCAATGAGGAGCAGGTGGTGGTGATCCATGCCAGGACGGTGCTCACTCTGGCAGAGAAGGTAACAAACCCACCTGTGGTCTGTACTGTGAAGCAGGAAGTGAGGTCAGCAGGTAACTCCAGGTTTTCAGGACCACGACGGTAGTTCACTTCATACTGGGGGGAGATCGCAGGAGGGCGGGCCCCCCTATCCTGTTGGCTGCAAGAAATGTCAAAGCTATTTCGCTGTGCTTTTGTAGACTGATGTCATCCTCCAGAGACTGAAGATCTGAAGCCTGGTACTTTAAGATGTGACAGTCAGCCTGCTCACGGCTTTGAGTCTGGTTTATCTACAGTGTTTTATTCACACAGCCGCTGCAGCTGAAAGAATCAGGCTAAAACACGCCGTAAGAGCGCGTCGCTGCTGATTGGGTAACGTCTGAACGTCTAGAAGCTGCCTTTTTACTTCAATAAGTCTCATTTCACTCTAAGCAAGGCTCATTAAACACCTGTGCATGGGGGTCCACGAAGGGTTCTGGTTCTGCGTCTGGCCCACAGGTGGAAAAACACTGTTGCTGTCAGTTGAGGATGGAACATGAGTGATGTCACTTCCTGCCACCCTTTCTAACACTGTTGTCTGTCTCATCCTGTCTGTCTCTACCTGTCTGTCTTGTCAGTGGTTGGAGTCCATCGAGGTGACGAAGTCGGCTCTGCAGCAGAAGATGTTGGACATTGAGAGCGAGAAGGTAAAAAACGAACTGTATCTGCACCAGACGCTGCCGCCTGATGGCTTCTGTGACATTTATGCCTTGTCATTTTACCTTTAATAAGTATTCCCGTCAGATGGAGACCAAGGCACACACTAGGTGTGGAAACCAACGCCATGGACAGGCATCATTCACCTGTAGATCACTTTTTGAGAGGAAAGACTTGCCATTCACTTTAGGTTAGCAGCATAAGCTAACAGGAAGTGGCAGAGTCAGGTGACTTTTCAACTGGTGGATGATTTTCTGAAGAATGTGGTCACACTGTATAGATGTTATACACCTGCTAACACCTTTGATTGGTCAGGTCACCTCCAGGTGTGAACCACCGATGTTCTGCTACACCTTCATAAACACCAGTTTGTATTGGACCAGGTAGGATATCCAACAAGTCCTCCAACCTAAACAGCAACATAGGTTGTTTATCCATGCCTCCCAAAAAGACACGTGTGCATCAACTATGTTATGTCACATGACAGTAAATATGAGGTTAATGTTGTGAAATGGTCACAGTTTGGTTAGGTTTAGACAACAAAAACTACTTGGTTGGGTTTAGGAAAAACACGGTTTGGGTCAAAGTAAGTAAATTACAGAAGTCATGTGACGGAAGTCAGTCACGCTATTTAAGTTAAAACTTATAATAAGTCAACATTTACTTCACACGGGACTCGGACGCTGCTCTCCTGTTCAGGGTTTGACCCATCCGACCACCCCATCCTGCCTCCTTATGTGGACTTTCTTACTATTTTCAGTTTACAGGTTTATTTACCCTTTATTTATGATTTACGATTTGATGATTTATGATAACAGTCCAAATAAAAGGCAAGGTAGACCAAACACAGGGGTAAATCCAACAAAGGCAAGGCAAGCCAACACAAGGGAATCCAGAGAAAACAGACCACTAGGCAGAACACTCAACATTTGGGACACACCACACACACAAGCAGGCAGAGTAATCAGTCACAGGTGATACACATAAGCAATCACGGCAAACAGGAAAGCTAGCTGTCCAAAGCTGGACAAAAACACCCACACCAGTGATTACAAAATAAAATAGGAAGTAAAGCTACCAAATATATAGAAGGATATAAGTAACTAAATACAACAGAGAACAAGGAAGCAATGATCAATTAACAAAACCTAAGCAAGAACACAGAGGCAATGAGTTAAACAGGAATGGATACGCTCGTCAATAACATGCTGCACAACCAACTTCTATTGTCGTCTTTTTGGCGAGGACAGTCTCGGGATATCATATACAGATTACACATTAATGTCAGGCAGAGATGGGAAGATGTTTCCGCTGTGTATTCATTCTTCACATGTGGAAACTTTGTGAACTTTAAAAAATGTCTGAGCTCGATGAGGATTTCTCATCAAGTCTTTTCTTGTTCAACAAGTCACACAGAAAACACAAAAACATTGTTGAACAAGTTCCACTTTTACATTGAACCAACAGAAAGGTATCATCAGCGTAACAGTGGAAATGAATTATATTTCACATTGGAACATTTTGATGAAGCATAATTCAAGAAACTTCCTTCTGAAAGATTTTAACCATGTGAGAACCAGGCCAGAGACACCAGAGCAGTTTTCAAGACGATCAGTATGAGTATGCTGTGATCAGTGGTATCAAAACCGCACTGAGGTCCAGAATCTGAATCCATGTTAAGCAGAAGATCTGTTCCCACTTCAGGCAGCGCAGTTTCAGTGGAGTGAGTGAGAAAGTTCACACAGACTGCTGTTACTGATGTGGGCGGAGAGATGCTAAGACACAACTCTTACTAATCCTTCTTTAAAGACCTGAAGGTTAGAGGCTGGTCTTCAGTTACTGACAGGTCCTGGATCAAAGTGTAGAGGTTTAACCCCAGCAGTCTGAAAACTAGTTGGGATGCTGCCAGTACACTCATTACCGCACTGATTCCCAGTAAGTGACCTCTGACCTCTGTGTTGTTTTCTAGGATCTGTTCAGTAAACAGAAAGGTTACCTGGATGAAGAGCTGGACTACAGGAAGCAGTCAATGGATCAGGCTCATAAGGTCAGTGTGACACAATAAGCAAGAGGTAATGAGCTCTAGAGGCGAGTGGCGTCATGACGAAAACAACTCTTCCTGTGTTGCTAAGGCTGCACAGCCCAACAACAGATATCCTGATCCCGGGATGACCGGCTTTAGGAAGTCTAGATCGGCATAATAGCAAGTCATCATTACAGGCCAGGAAATCTTCGTGGTCCCTGAACTCTCATTCCCTCCTCATCCTTCTCTGCAGTGCAGGAGCAGCCTTCACACATCAACACGGATGAGTGTCAGGCAGTATTTATGTTTACAGCGGTTACACCAATGACAGCCTGGCACACAGCACCTATTCTTTTCTTTTCAAACACTGATAAAAACTAAAATCGTACTGGGTGATGTATGCACAGTGTTCGATATTAAACCTACTGAAGCTCTGTTCTAGACTGCTTTAATGCTATTTGATGTAATCTGGGACTTCTTGGGGAATTTGATGGTGAGCAGCGCTGCTCAGGAATCTGGCTTGAACCCAAAAGCAGACTGGAGACGAAGATGAAGTGGTTTATTTAATAAACACAGAGTAGCATGAATATTAGAGAGCAAGTGGGGCTGTGTGAGCTGGCAAACTGTGGTGGCCCAGAGGCCTGTACCACGAAGCGGGGTACCTGGCTTATCCAGGTAACTTCAGGAGTAACATCATCACGTCAGGTGTAACGTCCTGATAAACCCGCACTACGAAAGGTGGACACGTGTAAACCGAGGTCTGTTGCCATGGCAATTGACGCTGCATCTCTAAAGTGCTCCCAGCAGGTTTTGTTGGTGGTTATCTCGAGGTTACCCTGCACGTGGACTACACACCACATCTGTACTCAGTGTTGCTGATGAGAAGCAGGATCTTAATCTACACCACTTGATCAAATATGTTTAGATTTCATGCCGACTTGTTCCTCTGAGCTGCAGCTGAAATGAAGTTATTTCCGTTCAGACAGCGAGCCCTGCAGCCGAACTGGGATTTCAGAGAGGAGATCTTAATTAACTAACGGGACCGTTTCTGAGATGGAGCCCATCTGTCGGCTATAACTGAATTCTCCCGAGTGTTGTCACATATTTAGATTGACGAAGTTACGTGTCCAAAAAATACAGAGCCAGGGTCGGGAGAAAAAAATCCTAGATGAAAGTGTCAAATTTACAAGAACAAAACTCGGAAATTCCCTGAAATTAAAGTCACAAAAAAATCAGAAATCGCTCCAATCCACGACAAAGTCTCTGAGGTGCATGATGGTGACTGTGGGTTGAGCTCACTGCTAAATCTGATTGCAAAGTCTAATATAACTTTCCAGTGTGTGCATACTACACGGCAGACGTGTGTGTGATGTTGCAGCCTTGCAAAGTGAAGGTTCTCTCATAAATGTGTGATATTCAAGTTTTTTACTTGTAGATTAATCTTGGAAATTAACCTCCTTTTTACAGTGGACCTTATGTGCAGCTGGACCTTTACATCTTAATCATATTACACATAAAAGAAGAGCCCAAAAAATTCATCACAGAGATTTGAACTACAATAAGAACACTGTGAAGACAATTAGGCTACCAATTCACTCCATGCGATGCCAACAAGCCTCCCTGGCTTTGTCGGCCGCCACGATATTAGATTTAACCGTTGTCTTTACATTCATCATTTCCTGACACCACCAACGTGCGTTCCTCTGGAGAAATACGGAGCATGCGCCGTTGCGAAAAAAGTCTACATGCACGGCTGAACGCGTCGCTTTTATGCGAACGCGCACCAAGTCCAATTAAGTTAACACGGACTCAACTAACCAACGTCTGATCCACCGTCGTAGTTTAACTGCAGTGTAGGAGGTCAGTTTGTTACCCTGAGTTTGCCCGATAACCCCGAGTTAACTCTGAGGAGGTTGAACTCCCTTCTACAGGCCACAGGAGTCTCACAAAACAGACATTTATTTACTTATTATTTTTAAATTAAAATCAAACCTCTTTCTTTATAATTCACTCTTTATTTTGTTATAGCAACATCACCTTTACTGTCTGTACCTCTGTGTGGATATTGTGTAGGCTGCCTCTCTCTCTCTCTCTCTCTCGGCCGCCCACCCTGAATCATGGTTCTGCTCGAGGTTTCTGCCTCTTAAAGGAAGTTTTTCCTTGCCTCTGTCTCCTAGTGCTGCTCTTGGTGGGAACTGTTGGGCTTCTGTAAATATCATCACAGAGTGCGGTCTAGACCTGCTCTTTATGAAAAGTGCTGTGAGATAACTGTTGTTGTGATTTGGCGCTATATCAATAAAACTGAATTGAATTGAATTTCTAGTGAACATTTTTATTCCTGTGATTAATCTGTAGTTTCCTTCCCCCGCCCCCTCTTTCCTCTCTCCTTACCTCCAGCCTCGGTCAAAGAAGCGTCGCCCGACGTTCCGCCGCCTGTTGAAGACAAGCGGCGTGAAGCTGGAGAATAAACTGAAGAACCGTCAGCTGAAGCAGCAGAACGTTGCCAAGAAGCAGCGTAAAGAGCAGAAGAAGCTGAGACAGGCGGTGAAGGATGCCGCCATCAGGATGCCCCGCCCGCTGGAGACGTACAGGAAGAGACCCGGTGAGGGGAGGGGCGAATACATCAGTTAAAAAATTAGCCTTGTTAGTGTTTTTGTGTCCTAAAGTTAGTCCTGTTTCCCGTTTAGATACGGAAACAACAACAAGTGGACTTTGTCTCCCATAATGCATTGCTGATTTCTCTCTGAATGTCTCTGACAGAGGAAGAGGAGGATGAGGAGTTTCTGGAGAATCTGCCGACAGACATGATCGAGGACGAGGATCTGCAGCAGATGACCGCCATGGCGCGACACGCCTCCTTCATCACCAGAGACCTGTCATCATGGTAACGCCCACCACAACACTTACACACCTGAAATGTCTAAATATACGAAACAAACGCACACTGACTGAGGCGTGTTTGTTTTGTGCGGTGGCGTGTCTAAGCGGGCCGGTGCACGGCGGGAAGAAGCGGAGCTCGGAGGTGGTTCGGAGTTACGAGAAGGTTCCCAGGAAGATGGCGAGGACGGAGGAGAAGGAGGTCATCCACCTGCTGCCTATCAAAGACAAGACGGGAGTCATCCCGCAGAGCGTGGAGAGAGGTACGCACTGTCCATCCAGCGACTGATCAGCTGACCCATCTGATCGCGTCAGAAGTGTAAACGTCACTTCTGTTTGTTTGTAGTTGTCAAAAAGCAGCCGGAGGAAGAAGATGAGGAAGAGGATGCAGCTGACCAGCCGCAGGAGTTTGAAAACGGTATGCATGACCTCTGACCCTGAAACCTGCTCTCCAGATGAATCCAGGTTGTGCAAACTTGAATTATTGATCTTTGATACAAAGTGCCTTCCATGAAAGGTTCTGATATCTTGAGCTTAAAAGCTGCTAAACAAAGAACCAGTCGGCCGATGGTCTGCTTTTCTTACTGTTAGATGTAGTTTAGACACTATTTCACACCAGCAGCGGAATACTGCTGTCACTGAATTTGAAGAGTTTTTGATAAAGTGGTCGATTTATCAAGATAGAGCTGAGTTGAAACTTTGCTCCGACGGTTCTGGAGATGCGAGTTCCCGCTAGGACAGGCGGCATAAATCAAATCGAGCTGGGCAATAAAACAATAACAATAATGATTGTGATACAACAAAATAACACGTGTTCACTAAAGGTTTGATTTAAATTATTTGAGTCATGAACAAATCAGCATTTCAGCCTTCGTATCGGCAGCGTGGCGGCACACACTTTGTGGTTATTAGGTTTCACAACTGGAGACGATGCGTGCACCGTCACACACAGTGAGCAACAGCACATGACATGTAAAAATAAAATGTAACTCGGGGTTTGGTGATATTTTATTAAAGAGGTGGTATTCTGCTCATTTTTAGGGTCAAGATCTTAGAGGTTGTACCAGAGCAGGTTTACATGGTTTCATTTTTCTCATACTGCACATTGCTGCAGCTCCTCTTCTCACCCTGTGTGCTGTTCGCTCCGCTCTTGAGCTACAGAGTGATGCATCTTACTTGTACAAAATCTTTGTTGGAGTTGCACATGCGCAGTTCCCAGGTAAGGACTACAAGCCAATCAGAAGCAGAGAAGGGCGGGTCGTAACAAACAAGGTAGTGTGATCCAAATCAAAGCCGCTTCAGACTGCGACCGTAACCTAGCAACCACACATCATTGTTCCACATCTTACCATAAACCACTACAGAAATCACCAGATTTCAACTCAATTTATCATAAAAATCGGCCAAACAATTTGGACGTTTGCTCAGAAAGCTTTCACATCAGGTGTGACGTTAGCATTATAGCTTAACTTTAGCTGTGTTAGCCAACGTTTACAACAACTCCGCACTTGAACAGTCTGTGAAGTTACATGGCCGTGAGTTGCATCGTCTTTTAGGACTAAACGTTGAACTGTTGCCGGTGTTCTCTGATCTGACGATCTTTGCTGCCTTGCCAAAAAATGCTACCATAGCGCAAATCGATAGACTCGACTCTACTCGGCCCTGCTGCGTTTTCTATTGCAGATAGTACCCAGAGATAGTACGTAGCTTGTCGTCATAGCGACGCCACCGCAATGTAATGTTCAGTGCGACACACACAGCTTTCTCTTTTTTAAGTTAAAACGTTTGAACGTTCCTCAGAATGTAAAGACAGATAAGCGGTATGAAAAGCTTCCAGCTGTGTTTTCCTCTGCCGTTGTTGCTGCAGCGGTCTGTGTGACGGCGGGAGCGGAGGGCTCGGTGAGCGGGCGGGCGGCCGGCCTCACGCGCTCCTCCCGCGGGTCACAGCAGGCTTCAACCCGCCGCCACAACTCCGACAATATTCAAGCACATTTCTGTTCCGCCATCACTTCTCGTAAAACTGTCAATATTCAAAATCTACACAGCCGATTTCACCTCAAAACTTCTCAGAAGTGGATTTAGTGATGAAATTCTATACAAAAACTGTAAAATATAAAACTTCCTGTTGCTGGCCTCTGTCTGTCGCAGCAATGATGATGCAATGAATAGTGAATATTCTCTCTGACCAATCAGCAGTCTGTCCTGTTTTCACGTTACATTTTAGTGTCGCTCAGCTCGACTGGAACCTCGACGGAGGTGACGTGGTATGAAAAAAAAAAAAAAAAAAAAGTACCTGGAAACAGGTACAGGTCCAACATTTCTACAATGGAAAACCAAACAAGTCGAGTGGAGCCAAAGGGCCCCAGACTAGCTTGGTTTGAGGGCCTGACCCCCTAGCCTCTTGGCAAGCTTTATGACGCGTTTTCATCTTGACCTCACAGTGAAGGAAGTGAAGGGCTGGAGCAGTTTTCTGTGGGAGGTGGGAACTCCCTTTGGGCTTTTTCACTTTGCAAACCTGTTACATGCACAAAAAAGGAATATAACTCAATAAAGGAGAGGGAGAAAGCCAAAAAGCAGAATACAGCCTCTTTAAGTAAATGTTTTCAGGTGTGTTCAGTTCAGACATCTGTCTGTTTGTGAAACACTTCGCCGTGAGCGCAGCAGGAAGTGTTCACCTGTGGGTGTCCTTCAGGAAATACTCACCGCAGACTGCAGGATCTCCAGCAGTCTCAGGGTCCAGTTACAGATGGGAAACAGTATTTTCTATGAGCACCACATCACTGACTTCTTATCTATCGTCCATATGGACTGAACAGGTGCACCATTTTCACACAAAATTGACCTCTCTGCCTCTCCGAACCTGTGTATCTAACCTGTAACGTGTCCTCCGAGCAGAGGGGGAGCCGGAGAGCGCTGCAGCGCTGACAGCAGAGCAGAGAGAGAAGCTCAGACTTCACAAGATCAACCAGAGGAAACTGTCCATCGCCAGCCTGGGATCATCCATCATCTCAGACCCGTACAGCAACGTAAGACCTGACCGCTGATCTGGGATCTGAACCACATATACTGTTCATTGCATTTACTCATTTAGCTGAAGCTTCTATCCAAAGCGGCTCACGGCTGCTGTCAGAGGTCTCACTCCTCTGAGCAGCGAGGGTGGAGAGACCTGCTCAGGGACGCATAGGCGGACGGGTCACAGTGGGGATCGAACCCGGGTCACCAGAGGCATGTGTCTTATCCACTGCACCATCAAATGCTTAACATGTGTGCGTGTGTGCGTGCGCAGATGAAGCGTGTGAAGGAGCTGCGTGGGATGCTGATGGAGTCTGACCCGTGTGTGGCGGTGACGGTCAGGAAGCTGGTCATGGTTTCTCTGATGGAGATCTTTAAAGACATCACGCCAAGCTACAGGATACGACCTCTGACCCCCGCTGAGAAGGCCGCCAAGGTAACCTGCGTGTGCGTGTTCATCACCTCATCTGGTTGCAGATATAAGACGGGTGGAAAAATGAATTTCTCAGAATCAGAAATCCTCCAATTGTTTCTAACCCTGAGACCCGTCGGCCCGGACCCGGGACCTGTTGGTCTTGTGTTTGATGGTTCTGGTGTGTTTGGCTGTTGTGCAGGTGAAGAAGGAGACTCAGCAGCTCAGAGAGTTTGAAGAAGTGTTGGTGAGTCAGTACAAGTTCTACCTGGAGGACCTGGAGCAGACCATCAAAGGTACACAACCTCAGCAACACACACACACACACACACAGACGGACACGTGAGATGCAGGAACCATGTCGGTGTGTTTCCCTCCATCTGCAGACTGGAAGCAGCAGAAGAAGAAGCGCAGCCAGGCTGTGGGCTTCCAGTCATACCTCGGCTTGGCCGAAGTTGCCGTTCGTTGCCTGTGTGAGTTGCTGCTCGCGCTGCCGCACTTCAACTTCCACAACAACATCATCGTCGCCCTCGTCCCGCTGATGAACGACCCCGTCCACAAGGTGAGACACGGTGTCGGCTACGTGTTGTGACGCGTTCAGGTTTCAGCTGCGCGTTGTGACGCGTTCAGGCGTCTGTGTGTTTTTCAGGTGTCAGCTGCGTGTTGTGACGCGTTCAGGCGTCTGTGTGTTTTTCAGGTGTCAGCTGCGTGTTGTGACGCGTTCAGGAAGCTCTTCCAGCAGGACAAAGAGGGCGGGGCTTCGCTGGCCACCGTGCGCGTCATCTCTGGCCTCATCAAGAGCCTCAACTACAATGTCAAGCCTGAGGTAGCAAATCAAACACACCCAAAGAGCATGTTGAACCCCAACCAAACACCACCTGACCTGCCCCCCCCCCCCCCCGGGGCTGAGGAAGC
>NW_025743608.1:24751-37173 GCF_021292245.1 Micropterus dolomieu
CCCCCCCCCCCCCCAGGTGCTGAGGACCCTCCTCAGTCTGAGGATAAAGGAGGTGGACATGAAGCGGGACATAGAGGACACGGCACCAAAGAAGAAGTTCATGAACAACAAGGAGAAGAAGAAGCAGCTGTCCAGGATGCAGAGGAAGGTCAGTGTTGTGTTCAGGGATCTTAGGGAACACTGAGGTCTCCACTAGAACGTGAAGTTTGGGCTGGGGCCAGTTCCCCACTGAGAACACACAGAGGCGTCCCAGCCAGCTGGTCCTGAGGGCAGCCCTCACAATCTGGACCAATCAAATTAGAGCCAGCCATAATAATAATAATAATAATAATAATCCTTATTTGTAGAGCACTTTTCAAAAACAAGTTACAAAGTGCTTTAACAAGTGTAAAGAATAATACAAAAAAAACAAGATAAGAGCATGAAAACATTGAAAAGACTTAAAATACAGATAAATATAAAATTAGTAAAATAGAATAAAAGGGATAAAATAAAGTCAAATAAGATCGGGAAAGGCTCTCCTATAAAAGTATGTTTTAAGAAGGGACTTAAAAGAGTTCACTGACTCAGCCGACCTGATTTCCTCGGGCAGGCTGTTCCAGAGCCTCGGGGCCCTGACAGCAAACGCTCTGTCCCCTTTAGTTTTCAGTCGAGACTCTGGAACAGACAACAGACCTCTGCCCGAGGATCTCAAGGTACGTGCTGCTGCGTATGGGACTAAAAGGTCAGAAATATAACAAGGCGAGAGGCCATGAAGAGCTTTAAAAGTGATCAATTCTAAAACATACTGGGAGCCAGTGTAATGAAGCTAAAATAGGAGTAATGTGGTCATATTTCTTTGTTCTGGTTAAACTACTAATTACTAATACTAATACAGGGCTTTTTAGATTGTGTCAATATATAAAAGTTCAGGAGACTCTGAATATGTGAATGTGCAGTGATGTGGAAAACATTTAGAACTTTTAAAGGGGGTGTCGGTGGGGCCCTGAGCCTTGTTAATGAGGCTGGGGCTGCCTCTCAAGTCTCTTATTGGTCGTTTCCTCACTTGAACCGGAAGTTGTTCCGCTCCGCCATCTTGCAGGCCGTCCCAAAGCTCTTATTTGCGCTCCGAGGAGCACTGAGGCAGGATCCTCAGTGACACGCCCCCTTACTGGGTAGCCATTACATTGATTGGACGCTGCAGCTGATTGGACTGATCAGAAGGGTTAGGGCTAACCCTAAAGCGTCCGATGGAAGCAGCCGGCGGCTCCGGCAGGAAAATCAGCTGAAGTTTGAATGAAGCTGCTGCGCGGAAAGCAGTGATGATCCGTGACGAGTCGCTTGCAAATAAAATGTGTGCAGTCGTGTTAAAGGTCATCAGAAGAGGAAATAAACTGAAAGCCTAAAACTGAGCGTCGACTTTGATTCAAGTTCCATCATTTCAGTTTCCCTGAAACATTTAGGCTAATAAATCCCAAGACGCCAGGATCATATTCCGGGTTCTTCTCTAACGAATTCACATCAGAGTCGGTAAACGCAGAGAATATCAGCATCGTGTCAGCAGAAATGATCCTGTGAGCGGGACGTACAGCAAGCTGGAATTCGTCATGTGCAGGTGTTAAACAGAGAATCGTGCTGCTCTGCGCTGAGACCTGAGACTCTTAACACAAACGGCATCCGAAGTCTCTGCAGCTGTTCGACTGACGGCCGATGCGGCTGCGATCAGCTGCCGCCGTCATCAGAAACGGACGTTGCTTCGCGTGACGCTTCCGAGGAAAGGACGTCTCACGTCTCTTAAAACATATTTCTGCGTCCCCGGTGGGTGGGGCTAAGACGCAGGGCCATTTGTTTGATCTAAACTCGTTGAAGAAACCAGACGGTCTCATCGCCGATATGGGAATGTAGCGTAACTAATCTCCGTGAAGAGGCACAGAGAAGCTGACGATCCTAAACTGGCTCAAGTGCTCACTCCGGATAGGGAATGAGTCCCCGACCGGCCACCAAGGCCAGGTCGTGACCGAAAGAACCCGGTTACAAGCGCCCGAAAGGTTTTTTGTCAGGCGTCTCCCTTAGAGCCATCCGTGAGGAACTGGGAGTAGAGCCGCTGCATCTAAAGGAGCCGGTTTAGGTGGTCCGGGCATCTGGTAAGGACGGCCCCTGGATGGCCCCCAGAAAGGTGTTCCAGGCACTTCCAGCTGGGAGGAGGCCTCAGGATCCCCCAGACAGAGCTGGTTAAAGGGGCTCGGGAAAGGGAGGTTTGGGGTCCCTGCTGGAGCCGCTGGCCGCGACCCGACCCCCGGCGGACGGATGTTGTCATGTGATAAACAGACTGACCTGTGTGTGTGTGTGTCTGTGTGTGCGTGTTACTGTGTGTGTGTGTGTGTGTCTGTGTGTGTCTGCAGTGGAAGAAGGCCGAGGAGAAGTTGGAGAAAGAGCTGCTGGAGGCCGAAGCCTCCGACAGCAAAGAGAAGAAGATCAAGCTGGTGAGTCGAAGCAGCGACGGAAAGTTAAAGAGACAAAGAAGAAGAAAGAACTAACTCTTCTTCTTCTTCTCCTCTCAGCACACAGAGACTCTGAATATCGTCTTCCTCGTCTACTTCAGGATCTTGAAGAAAGCTCAGAAGTCACTTCTGCTTCCTGCTGTACTGGAGGGGCTGGCCAAGTATGTCTCGCTCTCTCTCGCTCTCTCTCTCACACACTACTGTAGTTGCACTGACTGTGATGTCACTTCCTGTCAGCTTCGCTCACCTGATCAACCTGGAGTTCTTCGACGACCTGCTCAACGTGCTGCAGAACCTCATCCAATCAGGAGTGAGTATTCCCTGCTGTGTGGAGATCTGCTGTCACAGACTGATAGATTTGTCGTATTGATCGTCCTGATGTGAACTCTGCAGGATCTGACCAATCGGGAGAGTCTCCACTGCATCCAGACCGTCTTCACCATCCTGTCAGGACAAGGTGCGTGTGCGCGCGTTTGTGCGTTGGTGTGTATGCGTCTCAAACTGACGTGAATAAAGTTTCTGTTTTGTATCAGGTGACGTTCTGAACATCGACCCGCTGAACTTTTACTCTCAGCTCTACAGGATGCTGCTGAGGCTCCACGCAGGTGAGGACGCCACGTATTTACTGCTGTAGCCACGAGAACACGCCATTCACCACCGACTTTATGTATAACCTCAGTACCAACACACATCAAAAGCCAGCGGGAAGAGAACTGCTGATGTTTAATTTAAAGCTGCTGTCTGCTCAGGGGCGCCCAATGATGACATCATCATCGTGCTGCGGTGCCTGGACGCCATGCTGACCCGTCGCAAGAAGCAGGTGACCCTGCAGAGAGCGATGGCGTTCGTCAAACGTCTGAGCACGCTCAGCCTGCACGTGCTGCCCAACGCCAGCGTGGGAATCCTGGCCGCCAGCAGGGCCACCGTGCACGTGAGTGTGAGCCGGTCCAGGTTCAGGGTTACAGCTAGTCTCAGCAAATCAGTCGGAAAGAGAGAAAAGATACTGAAACTGTCTGTCTGTCTGTCTGTGTGTATGTTAGGCCTTCCCTAAGTGTGACTTCCTGTTGGATAACGAGGTTCAGGGCAGCGGCTTCTACCTGCCAGAGCTGGACGAACCTGAACACTGCAACGCCCAAAACACAGCACTGTGGGAGCTACACACGCTGCAGGTACAAATACACGCTGCAGGTACAAATACACGCTGCAGGTACAAATACGCGCTGCCGGAGCAACACACGCTGCAGGTACAAATACACACGCATCTATGTTTATAAACTCAGAGCGGCGTGTGACATCACCCTGTGTGTGGTTACAGAGACATTACCACCCGGTCGTGCGGCGGTTGGCGTCCCACCTGTGTCAAGGAGCTCCCAGTGAAGGATCAGCGGCGCTCGGCGTGGAGCTGAGCCGCAGGTACGAACTCTGACGGTCCGCTGGCATCCTCGCCTTAAAGGCGCAGTGCGCTGATGGACCTGTGACCACAGTCTGTCCCCGTGACATCATGTCTGCCTCTCTTCCTGTGCACACTTTATGTTAGGAGCGTTTGTTTTGGTACACGGGGTCTCCCTGTTAATAAAAAAACAGCAGAACCGTCTGAATCCAGATTTTACTTGTGCAGTCCTGTAGTTCAGTTCCTGTGAGTGAAAGTTAGGAATTTAAAAACGGTGTAAGGGCCCTTTAAAAGTGCTTCGATCTGTTTATTTGATCTCAACCCAGTTTTAATGGGATTTTATTAATTTTGTGTGTGACTTCCTGCCCAGGTCTCCGGTGGAGCTGTTCAATATGTACAGTGTCAGAGACATGACCTTTAACCCCCCTGTAGCTCCGCCCGCCACCAAGAAGAAGGTACGGAAATTCGACGCACCTTCATACATTCATTCTTCAGACCTGAGGAGGTTTCAGTGGATAAATGTTTGACCTGGAGAAAGCTCAAGCAGAGGATCTGTAATCTGATTTCATGTTTACGTCCTCAGACTTGTCAATAAAGCTTCCTGTGTTTGAAAATGTTTTATCAGGATCGTTTTGTTGTCGGAGCGACGCTGCTGGACACCGAACTGCAGAGACAAGCTCAGAGCGTCCTGACCGCCGCCGGCGCTGAGGAGGCGGAGCTGGACTTTTATACAACACACACACAAATACACACTGAACACTGACACACACACAAATACACACACACACACCTGGTTGGTTTGTTCTGAAAATAAAAATCTTTTCTAACGAATATGAAAAACAGGAATCCCTCTGATCTAAATTGTTGATTCTATACCATTATGTGTTTTGATAAGTGTTACCTTCACAATAAAAGCCTGGAATGAGGGCTGGGCGTGAGCATCATGTAAAGTCAGAAATGATCCAAGTGTTGATATTTCACCGTTCTTCCTGTTGAATAAAAGTTTTTATTGGAACAGAACCCAGTTTTTTTTATTCACTAATGTGAAACAAAGGCAGAAGAGAAACTGCTGTGTGAATGCTAAATCTTAAACTTCCTGCTGAACTCCCTGAGTGACATTTGTTTTGCAAGGGGCGGCTGTGGCCCAGGAGGTAGAGCGGGTTGGCCGTTAATCGGAAGGTCGGCGGTTCAATCCCTGGCTCCCCCTGGTGCATGTCGAAGTGTCCTTGGCAAGATACTGAACCCGGCTGTTCCGCCAGTGTATGAGTGAGTGTGAATGTTACTTTCCGTTTGAGTGTATGAATGTGTGTGACTGGTGAATGCAGATGTAGTGTAAAAGCGCTTTGAGTGGTCGAAAAGACTAGAAAGGCGCTATTCAAGTACGGAGCATTTACATTTACTCGGAGCAGGTTAGAAAAGCCCTGTTGCTGCTTCCCTCCTGAAATTCACTTTTCACTCTTTGCCATAAATTTGAGGCTCATAGCAGCAAACTTTAAAACAAAGTTAGTTTGCTTCGTCCGACAAAGCAGAATATTGTTACTGCAGGGCTCTAGACTAACTATTTTTTACTAGGAGCACTGTGGCCCCTAAAAAAAAAAAAATCGCGCCATCAAGTCGCACACAAGGGCCCAATCCCAGTGTCCCCCCTGAACCCTCAGACTTTACTGAGGTCACTTGGAAAATGATTGAGCACAAGAGGCTGCTCAAAATGCTGTAAACAGGAACGGGACAGCATTTTGCCACATTATCGCTTTACCTTGACAACGCTGAACCACTTTCCACACTTTTGATTTTACGTTTTTGCCGGATTTTTAACTCTTGCAGGTTCTTGTCCTTGAGTGGAGGAGAGGTAAATGTCAATCAACATTTTCTTAAAACAGCCTCATTAAGCAAAAACTAAAATAAATAAGTATTTGTTAAGGTGATTGTAAGGTTCTACGTACCATCTTAAATCTATTGTACTACATTTTTTGTGGTGTGGGGACAGAGTGGACCCAAACGCAACTCTGGGAATTAACAGGTTTTATTTGGGGAAAAATGGGGTTGAGGGCGAGGTGGATTCCAGGGAAACGCAGGCACGGGGAACCGAGGAGACTGAGACCAGGGAGCCGGGAACACTGGGGGCCGAGGCAGGGGAGAACTGGGAGGACACCGTGGGGGAAGTCCGAGGGGAGAGGGCAGGTGAACGAGCCCAGCTGACTCGGCTGAGTGAACCTGGGGAGAGAAAGACAGAGAAACAGCAGAGACAAAGCACAGGGAGATCAAAAAGATGCCGAATACGTGTGAGCTTGAATGGTGAAGTGGCACCGGGTGAGAAGCATCGTCGATCAAGCAGAGATAGTGTGGAGAACCAGGGTTGAAGTACTGGCAGAAGTGGAGTTGATTGCTGGCAGGTGTGGCAGGCAGAGGAGGTGGCTGACGAGGTGCAGGTTGGCTGGGCTCAGGAGCGGAGGGAGAGAGAGAGAGAGAGAGAGAGCACCCGCAGGGGAGGAGACACAGGGAGGAGAACAGAGAAAAAAACAGGGAAAAAACAGAATCAGACAAAAAAGGAGAAATAACCAGGACACTCACCGTCAGCCGGGCTGCCACCACAACAGCATTTGTATTACTGAAGATTTTAAGGCAGCATAACTGCCACCACCTTTGTTTACGCAGTCTGCTCCGGCGTCAGAGGCAGAGAACAGAAGCACAGAAACAGGAATGTTGTACAAAATACAATCTTTATTGGAAATACAAATTCATTTTAAAAACGGGACACCGCACGCCCTCACAAAGGTCAACCCCTAATGGTCCCCGGAGCCACCCTACCACCCTAGGAGACAGCACTGCAAGGGAACTTTGCACACACGCTAAGAGAACCACTACAAAACACACACCAACCTGCAAACTACTGAGACACCATATAAAAATGCACCACATTTAATAAGGACTACTCCAAACCACAAGGTGGTCGGAACCACTTCTACCAATAGGGGGAGGAAGAGGGCCCCTTTGTCACCAGCGAGGGGTTGTCTATTCATAGTTTTCAGTCGGCTGACATGCGTGGTGACCTGGAGGGCAAAACAACAGACCAATTTTTATTTATATCACCTTTCAACTTAAGAAATAGAAAGATATGAACACAAACTGCAAGTGTTGGGCATATCTGATCCATGTAACGTTACAGCATCTGCTGCTGCATTTCTACCGTTAAAAACTGCCATGTCCCTGCCGCCACTCGGCTGCGGTATGTTTACCTTGTAGGGAATCCCTCACCTAGCACAGCCCAGGCTTGTCTCCTCCTCCGTTAGTAAATCCGAAAGCACAACAACCATCCAGCATTTTGGCAACGCAAAAGTAACAAACTCAAAGTAACAGTGCATCACTTGCTTATCGGTTGGCAAGCAGCGGAAAATAACCTCTTTTTTGCCCTCCGAGGGAGCGTTTTCCTTGGAATGTGACGTCACATGACATCTATGAATTGTGAAAAGGGACACCTCTAACAGGTGTCAATTTACTGAAACCTATTTAAGATAACTAAGACAAAGACACAAAACTCTTGACAAGACAACATATAACATCAGAAATGTAGAAGTTTAAAACTTGTCTGCACCGGGTCTGGCGACAACACCCCCTGTGGGGAGCGGACACGGAATCTACCGTAGATCAGGAAGCGCCCACAGACACACTCAATTGAGGTTCAGAGCCCGGCTGCGGACACCCCGCTTGGATTGGTGTGTCGGCGTGAGATGGTATGTGGCCTCCTAACACAGGAACAGACCCCCTGCCTGCTATCTTCACTGCCAGCAACGGTAGAAGTTGCAAACAACACCCTCCCGCCACGTGCCAAAACCACTGCCACGGACCAGGTGTCCCCTGGTAACCCTGTTAACCCCTGTGTTTCATGTCACAACACTATGAACTGTGGGCAATTCCCTCAGGCAAAGTCTGCAGAAATGCGGACTTATGAAAAGGGCTCAAAATGTCTGCGAGAGAGCCCTCGCGCACTTGATGATTCAACAGTGAGATGGTTCCAAACCCTCAGGGACTTACCGGGAATGCACTTCAAAGTCTCTGAGTCTTTGAGTGTGGACATTGGGATTGGCTCATTCTACCTGCATGAGTTTACTGTGAGCTGAGATCAATGACCAGGTCAAAGCGTTGTTCCAACTTCGTGCAGCCTCAGAAAAGCAACTGCCGCTGCTGGATTCGGCGCCTGGAGCCGCCTTGCTCCCGCGAGGTTTTAAAGTCATGTGGCATGGTGACGTTTTGCATTGCCGGTGAAAGTCGGACAACATTTCTAACCAGCATGCCTTATTTTAAGTCCAGCATGCATCACACTGAGCGCTGCACAGCTTTTATCTAAAGAAAAACCTAAACAAAAAACCCAACACCTGAGCATGTTACCATTAAATTTGCTGACGATACAGCAATCGTTGGTTTGATTAAAGATGACGAGGAGACCAGCTACCGAGACTGGGTTGAGCAGTTTGTAGGTAGGTGTAGGGCAAGTTTTCTTCTGTTGAACACCAAGAAAACGAAAGAAATCATTTTTGACTTCAGAAGTGTTGACACCACCCACCAGCCACTTACTCTGGATGGAGAGAGGATTAAAATGGTAGATGATTATAAATACTTAGGAACAATAATTGATGCAAAACCGTCGTGGAATTTTAATACAGATGTTATTTATAAGAAAGGGTTGCAGTGTCTATATTTTATGTGTAAACAGACTTTTTAATGTGGACAGAAATATTGGTCCTCTTCTATCGCTCCTTTGTGGAAGCATACTGACTTTTTGTTCCATTGCCTGGTATTTCACATTGTCGGTGAATAATTAAAATAAACTGCATAAGATAGTTAATATGTCCAGTAAGATTGCCAGGGCACAGCAAACTATCGTGACGATGACCTGTGAGTCCCAACTGGTGAGGAAGGGGCAGGTGATTATTAGAGATGTGTCACATCCCCTATTTGGCGAGTGTGAGCTGTTACCATCAGGCAGAAGGTTCAGGGTGCCATGTCTCCGAACCAACCGGGCCCGCAGGTCATTTGTGCCAATTAGTATTGGATTTCTTAACAAACAATGAGACAAAAAAGAGCTGAATCTTGGGGTGTCAGGGAGCTGCACCTCAGTGTAACTTGTATAGCATGTTTGTGTTGGTGGGGCGGTTGTCTGGTTGTTGGTCTGTTGAAGTTGTTTATCTGATGTTTGCTGTATGACACAAAACGAATTTCCGCAAGGACTAAATACACATCTATCCATCTATCTATCTATCTATCTATCCATCTATCTGAAGTCAAACACTCCTATACACTATATGCAGATATACTTCATATTAAATCAATGTTGTAAAAATAGATAAAATCTCTATATATCTAGACTTCACTGCAGAGTAAATCCTTTGTCCACTCTGATTGGCTGAACAGTCCCAGAGTGGCTCGTGTCTCAACAACCACAGAGCAGACGGCTGGACAATCGACACAGTCGGACCTCAACAAAAGTATTGTTTCCTATTAATTTGTGGTGTCAATTGTTTCAAACTCTACGTACTTCCTTAAGTGTTTTTTTTCTGGATTTGTAAACATCTAAAAATTGTTTGGGAATGTGAGCGGCGCTTTATCAGAGCTGCTGAAGTTAACATGTGGATCTGTGGTGAGATTTCTGTCTGATCACAAGTATTTTCACTTCCTTTTGATTTCCACCTACTTGTCTCCTTCTAACATATCATCCCAAACGGGATTTTGTACCTGTCAGACAGTCTAAAGGGGATACTACCACATCAGTAGAGCAATAACGTAACCCCCCCACTCCCCCATAGAATAGGAAATATCAGTTTTCCTTATTGTGATTGTCTGTAAGTTACAATGCTGTATTCAAACCTGTCTTGAGTGAATTTAAAAAGATAGGTTGCTTTTCGTAAGATAAACAGATTTGAAAGTGTAGTTGTGGAGGTGGGCATGGTTTGCATTCAGCTGCAGCAGGGAGAGGTGGGGAGGTGTGAGCAGAGTCAAGGAGAGCTAATTGTCTCAGCTGCTGTTAATTGTCTAATTATGCTCTCCCTCTAAATGCAGTAGGGTGCTAGAGCTCTGATGTCTGCTGGCAACCTGCAAGACACACTCAGAGTCACAGGGAGATGGCCGTGTTTGGAGCGTTTTGTCAGTTTGGGTTGAACCTGGATCAGAGTGACTAGCTGGATCGGGTCAAGCCTGGAAAGACTCTGAAGAATTGTGGTCAGTGAATGTGTGATTGCTGACAGCAGAGCAATATAGTGTGTTGACCAACTTAAAATAAAACAAGAGCAACTTTATTGTCCCCTAAAGGAAACTTGTGTTGGGCATCAGTGCTGCATAAGGCTGCAGTAACAAACAGTAACACAAATGGACTTTACAATCCCATGCATTATACAGTCCGCACCATTTAAAAAAAAAGCATCCAAGACACTACACCTATTAGTAATTGATTACTAGGGAAGTAGAACCTGAGTTATATTGAAACCACTGAATTGTTATGCTCAATTGCACTTAGATCCTAAAGTAGTGAACAATAGAACAAACAAAATAACTTCAGCCGCAATTCTAAAAATAAAAAACTGATTTAAGATCCAGGTTGTTAAAAATAGTAAACTATGCTTAAAAGTAACTGAAGTGCTTAAAGCCAGCTTGTTTAGAGCAGATTGTTTAAGGAGAGCTATGGATGTAGGGACGACCTCTCCATGTTGGTACTTGCTACAGTAGTACTTTTTTACTTTTCATACTTAAAGTACTTTTAAAACCAGGGAGTTTTTAATTTTACTTGTAGTATATTACTGGCAAATCCAAGTTGACCTATTGTGTGTTTTAGTGTGAAAATCGACATGTTTATATGGTATGTTTTACACTTGATGGGAATGAGTACAGCTGAATATTCAACATGCATTTTTATATATTGCTAAACAGGTAAATGATTGTGTGTGTGTGTTACTTTATCTTAGCTGTTGCTTTCATTTTTGGTGTAATATAGGGTTAGGGGTTGCAGGGATTATAAATACCATTGGTGGAGGTACCGATGTCTCTGATAAGAAGGTAGTAGAGCACTGAGAATTGGTGCGTTGCAATGAAGGCAGCATTTCTAATAGATTTTTTTGTACTTTGTGTGTGTGAAAGTGTGATTTTTGAATAGACTTTAGGCTAAAAACTAACATATGGCCATTACCTAAATAGATGTCTGTGAAGATTCTCAGTCATCCAGGTCAGTTATCCAACGAAGGTTAAAGTCAAGAGCAACTGGACTTGGTTGAAGATACTGGAAGACGTTTCGTCCCTCATCCAAAGGACTTCTTCAGTTCTGACTGACTGGCAGGGAAACTCAGCTATTTAACCTCAGTGGGGTCGTTTGCCAGGGTCATCGATACCGCTGGTTCGTTAGTGTTCCTGGTTGCTGTAATGACAGTCGTTACAGTCGTTAGGACTACCGGTGGCCAAGACTGAACGACCATCGTTGGTATCTTCACCTGACCTAAATAGATTTTACATTTCTGATAGATTTGAGGTGCTTTTGAGGCATAGATCAGCATCAGATGGGGTTATAGATCATGCACTTTGGCTTGATTTCGGGGTGGGGCTAGGTTACAGGGTAAGCGCTACCATCACTCGGGCGAGCGACCTGAATAATGTTTTGCAGGTTTTTGGGTGGGCGAGAAAAATTCGACAATTAGGGTCAACGACCTTTCTGTGAATAACTCTTGAAGGGTATGACAGGGGTCGAGCCCATGTTAAGTCAATGGAGGCCTCCCGGACACCTTTTCCGGGGCCCGTTTGGCGAGGCGAGGCCCGATGGCCCCGGGGCCAGCCTGGCCTGACAGCGGGCGCCGAGCCAGACGCGCGGGTGGGCCCCCGTGTGTGTATATATATACCTGGTGTTTCTGTTTTTTTTACTTTGTCGGGTCATTGCATGCTGTCTCCTGGAGTTGCTGTGAGGTCTCCTGTTGTCTGCCTGTTTGTCGTGTCTCCCTGTTACCCTGCTCCCTTTGGATCTCTGTTTGGACTACCTTAGTTTTTGGACTCAGTATTCAGCCAAGGACGGTGCCTAAAAAATTCTCCGTGACCCAGGGGTCTAGAGTCAATACGTGGTGCCAGTTTGGCCTTCACCAGAGTGTCCTGCAGATTTTTGTTCTTTCTGTATGCAGCTATGAGTCTGTGGTCCTTTAACAGCTGAGTTGTGGAAATTAAATTTTGGAAATTGCGTTTAAGTGTCTTAACTAATTTTACTGCTGAGGGAGAATAGGTGGTTATGACTGGGAGTAGGGAATCTGTGCTGAGAGGTTTTGTGTGAAGGAAGGTTTTGAAAGCTCTCCGTAAAAAGGCCCTGCAGTACCCTCTGCTGGCCAGAGCGGAGAACAGCACCTTCGTCGCCTCTTTAAAATTCTCTGGTCGAGTGCAAATTCTGTGAAACCTCAGCAGCTGAGACTTGATTAAGCCTGCAAAAGTGTGTTCTGGATGAAAGCTGGACTTATGCAGAAGAGCATGTGTGTCAGTTTCCTTAAAAAACACCTTGAGGTCAAGTCTAGCAGTCTGGGTGAATGTGGGACCCT
>NW_025743609.1:0-4577 GCF_021292245.1 Micropterus dolomieu
GGTCCACTGTGCCTCTCTCCAGCTCTGGGTCAGGGGTCAAGTTCTATAGGAGGGTTCACTCTTGGTACACCCATCAATCATTACTTCCCCATAAGGGTTCACTGTCCCTCTCACCAGCTGCAGAGCATTATGTTAAACTGTAATGGTCAAATGCACATGTTATACACCACATATTCCCCCCTACGAGACTTAATTGAGTCTCGAAAAACAAAAAGAGATAAATTTCTCCAACACATGCTTCTTACAATATTATTTGTAACAACATATCAACTTTATGGAGTGTGAGAACGAAAAACCTGTCCGGCAGCCTTCATTCCAAATTCCCTCCAAGACAATCTAGACAGGAAAATTTTCTCACGGCCCCTCTGCCTTAGGCGGCCACGCATGGTACTCCAGTCCAATTAATAAACGACATCTTTATCAGTCAATGCAGAAATACGGTTAAGCCAATACATGTGAAAACCTCAGGAATTAAAACAAATCAAAACAATGTCCGAATTCAGGCTGGTCAACCCATCGGACCCTCCAACGGACCTTTCCCTGCCTAGACCCTATATCCCTAAGCATCAAGAAAAAGAAAAAAACCTGAGGTCCCCAAATATTAACTCCCTAACTGAAAGTACAAGTCTTTACACAGTTAACACAAAAAGAATATAATTGTTAATTAAGTATTATTCATTCACATATGTATTCATATCTATATCAAAGTAGACATAGGAAGGTATTCCACTGCAGCTCCTCAGCAGTGTCGATGCAATCCAGATGTTTCCACACCATCCTTGTCCAGAGTCCATTCATATTGTCCTTGTTTGAGTATTTGAATCCCCATCTGTACATCCCCATATACTCTGGAAGAAAAGAAAACACCAACCAGTATCTTGTTGCAAATAACACATGAAAATTAAAACCTCAATGTATGAAAATACAAAGTAACATTAAAATGGATATCTTTCCATCATTAATTCATCTGGTTCCCCTTCATCATCTCCATCTGAATCAGCCGTAGTTAACAAAGGCATCTGAGTGTTCTCCCCAGGCATTACCACTCCAACCCATCTCAATATCATAGCTTTCGCAAAAGTCAATAGCACCGTACAAAAGCAAAACATCAAACACAGCGCTACAAAGGCTGCTACCAAAATCTGAACCACCACTGCTCCCACTGGTCCTAACTGATTTTGTAGCCAAGTATTTGCTGACCATCCAGCTCCCTCAGATTGACCAAACGCATCCCTTATACTCTTTAATGCATCTATAACACTAGTGATATTATCAGAACTATCTGGGATCAAAGTATAACAACCGTCTCCCGTCAAGTTCATAGCCACACACAAACCTCCTTGTTTGGCTAAAATATAGTCAAGAGCCATGTCATGTTTCAACAATGTCAGTCTGTGACTTCTTTGAGTATTTGACAGAAGATTAAACCCTCGTATAGTTTCATTTGCAAAACCCCATTAATTTTTTCACAAACCCCTTGACTTTGTGGGTGATAAACTGCTCCAAGACATTGTTTAGTTCCCAATTTTTGCAAAATCAATTTCACTGTTTTATCCACAAACTCTTTCCCATTATCTGATGATATTCGATCTGGAAGTCCCCACCTGCTTATGACCTCTCTACACAAAAACTTGGCAACCGATTGAGCGTCTTTCCGCTTTGTTGGACAGGCCTCCGGCCATCGTGAAAATCTATCCACAACCACTAGCATGTATCTTTTCCCTTCAACTGGTTTTATCATATCGACAAAGTCAACAACTAACTCACGCATAGGACCCCTTGGGGTGGGAATGTCATACCCCTGCGGACATTATTTTTCAGACAGATTGTACACCTGCCTATGACATAATCAATCTGTTCAAGCAAATATGGTGCCCAAAAACCATACTCCTTTGTGATTTTTCTCCTAACCTCCCCCCTGGCAACATGAGCTAACCCATGTGCTTCCTGAATCATCAAACCTAACAGGTCCAGAGGTGCTACTATCAGTCCCTCATGATTTCTCCAAAGACCCGTAGAATCCTTAACAGCACCTCGGTCTAGCCACAACTGTTTATCAATCATAGCAGCAGCTTCCTGCATCAAAATCACTTCCTTAAGCGTAATTCTGTCTTCCAAGTCCACCCCATGAGTGACCAGAAAAACCTTGCCCAATTTGTCAGCTCCTGTGACAGCTTTTGCAGCTTCATCAGCAGCTTTGTTCCCTTGTGTCACTCTTGACGCATCTGTTTTATGAGCTGCACACTTAGCTATCGCTATCTCTTTAGGCCTCATCATAGCATGCAACAGTTTTATTATTTGTGCGTGATGTTGTATCGGAGAACCATCCGTTTTCTTAAACCCCCGACCTTTCCACACTGCTCCAAACAAATGACATACATTATGTGCATATGCCGAATCAGTATATATTGTCACTCGCTGCCCGTCAGCTAACAAACACTCTCCTGTAGCCCCACAAGTTCTGCCAGCTGTGCAGACGCAGGCTGTGGTATCACTTCAGCTTTTTCAACAACAAATCCCGTTCCTTGAGCTTTTACTACTGCATAGCCAGCACACAATTTATCTCCCACACGATAACAAGACCCATCAGTCCAATACTCCAGGTCTGCCTCACATAGTGGAAGGGCTTGCAAGTCTGATCTAAGCCTTGAGTATTTCTCTGCCTCTTGAACACAATCATGTGGCTCACCATCCTCTGACGTTGGCAAATTCTCGGCTGGATTTACCGTATCACACCTTACCAGGGTGACATCCTCCTGCTCTAAGAGCCTATGATAGTCTCTAAGCCTTGGCATAGTCAATGTGTATTTTCCCTAGTTCAGTAGATTCCTGAGACTATGATGGGTAAGAATTGTCACTGGGTAACCCCTCGTAACAGATGATGCTTTGTCATACATTAAATAAACTCCAACCATTGCTCTGTAGCACAGTGGTAGCCCTAATTCCACTTCTGAATATGCAGTCGAATAATAGGAAATAGGTTGAGGATTCGACCCTGTACCCGTCGGCTGACAAAGGACTGCACATGCATATTTACCTCCAGTGGAATTAGACACATACAACAAGAAATTCTTAGAGTGGTCTGGTAGTGTGAGCGCTGGCGCCTCCCGTAACCTCTGTTTGATTGTTTCAAATGCCACAAGGCCTTCCTGTGTCCAGGACAGATTGCTGTGAAGTTGAGCGTTCCCAGTATCCTTAACCATAGCTCTCAAAGGTCCCGTCAAACTAGAATAATCCTCAACCCATGCTGAAGAATAACCAGCAATACCAAGAAACATCTCTCTTGACAGTTCTAGGCTTTGGAGCCTTATGAATAGCCTCCAATTGACAATCAGAAATGCTTCTGTGTCCATGCGTTATTGTCTGACCCAAATATACAACCTTCTCCTGGCAATATTGCAACTTCTTTTGTGAGGCCTTATGCCCCTTTTCTGCCAATATTTGTAGCAATTTAATTGAGTCTTTGTGACATGTTTCTTCATCTTGTGAACAGATCATAATATCGTTGACATATTGAATCACAGTACTCTGCAATATCTGATCTATCCCTACCAAATCGTCTTTCAATACTTAATTACTTGTTAAAAATATGAGGACTGTGTTTAAATCCTTGTGGCAATCTCTCATACTCATAAAACTGTCCTTTATATGTGAATCCAAATAAACTGTCACAAACCCCCGGTCATGACCCTGGCCTGCCTGTTGCCCTAAGGCTGCTAGTGGGCGTGGTTATCTGAGCTCCAGGCTTTCCCACCTGAAGCACATCTGCAATCAGCACACCAGGGCCTCTGCCAGCAATCAATACACCTTTAAGAGATCTGCCAACCTTCCAGTCCCCGCCGGATCGTTGTACTTAACCAAACCTGCACATGCACCACGCGGATTCCCTCCTGTGCCCCGGAATCATCTAAGCTCTGGGACCAGAACCGCAGACCCTCAGAACGACCCCCTCACCCCAAGAAACCTCTTGAGCTCAATAAACCACTTCTGTGCATTTCTCTAGTCTGCGTTTGAGTTTCTGGCCCCCGGTCCTGACAGAACGATCCGGCCAGAATGGACTCAGCAGACCTAGAGCCGGTCCGCCATGCAGTCTCCACTCAGGGAGCGATCCTGGACCAACACAGCACTGCCCTTCAGGAAATCATGCGAGGACTTCAAGATCTGTCGCTCCGCATGGGAAACCTCCAGGACTCCCTGCAAGGTCCTCCACCCGCACCTGCCGCATCAGCAGCCGCAAGCTCTGCCAGGGAACCGTGGGTATCCCCACCAGAGAGGTATGATGGCAACTTAGGCCAATGCCAAACTTTCCTCATGCAATGTGGTCTTATCTTCGCTCTCCAACCCCTCACCTATGCCTCAGAAAGGTTGAAAATTGCCTACCTCATTGGACTGCTGCGCGGAGCAGCGTTGGAATGGGCCTCGGTTCACTGGAGGAGGCAGGACCGGATAACCACCTCCTATGCCGCCTTTACCACGGAGATGACCAAGGTATTTGACCACCCGGTTCGAGGTAACGACGCCTCCATGAGACTGCTCACCCTCCGCCAGGGACTCCGGAGCGTGGCTGAATACGCCGT
>NW_025743610.1:0-3112 GCF_021292245.1 Micropterus dolomieu
GTGAATTGAGGAATGTGCTCCACCCCCCGCACCTCCCTCTGTTTTCTCAACGAGTCGTGTTGGGGAGTCGTGTAAACCCTCCCTCTGTTTTCTCAACGAGTCGTGTTGGGGAGTCGTGTAAACCCTCCCTCTGTTTTCTCAATGATGCGTGTTGTGTGTTTAGCTGCCATCCTCAGGTAATCTTGTAGACCAGTTATTAACTATGGTTATCTATAACCCAGACTCCGGATGTTAAAAAACGGTCTGGTTTTATCAGACAGAGTTCGTGAGTTCGTTTTTGAAACAGGAAGCTATTTTTATCAGCCGGAGACAAGAGTTTGGAACTAAATAATAATCTGGTTGTACCGGAAGTAAGGGCCCCAACCCCACATGCAGAGCAGCACTCGTGTGTTTGTTTGTTTTTTTTTTTTTTTTTCTTACTTCTATAAGTACCCTACCAGAAATCCAGAGGTCTTCACACTAGTGACCTGAAACCAGAGCGATGACCCTTCAAAGAGAACACGGTACGCATTCAGCCTTTCCTCCGCAACTTAAGAAATAGCAAAAATCGACACTTTGTATTTTCATTCCTGCGTGTTTTCAATTAACAGTTTTTGACTTGATCGACAATGGGCTTCATTCAACCGAATATCAACTTGAAGGTAAGAGGGCCTTCTATGTACTAGAGTGAAATAGAAATGTTCTAAATTTTAAAGTGTACTATCCTGATGTGTATTTTGTGTAGTTTTTTACAGATTTGTACTCAGGCGAGGAAATAGGTTCTACAAGGGTGAATGGCATTCCATCAGAGCAGGTTGTAGATCTCACAGGAGAAGTCGGTAAGTAAGGTTACCTTAACTTTTAATAAGTGTGTAGGATTTATTTATTTACAAACTTTTACGCAGATGTGGTAACAGTACTCTTTTCTTTCATTACACCCGCAGATGGTGCGAGCGATTGTGAACGGTACTTTATGCAGGGTCTCTCCCCTACCATTTACGAGGAGAACGGTCTGGTTCCGGAATCGGATCAGCCCTCGGCTTCAGTACCGCAAGCGTACATAACACCGGGGTCCCCGGAACACGATGAGCCGGAATCACCCGTCGATGATGTAGAGCGCTCCAGTCAGGCCGCAGATGGGAGGTCACGTAACGGATCACCGGTAGAAGCGCGGGGACTGACAGCGGAGGAAATCATTCATCCGGACCCAGCAAAACCGTGTACGCCGCTGAATCAGATTGAGCCTATACCGAACAACGGACCTCGGAAAAGGGAACACCGTAGAAGGCTCATTTCAACCAGCAGTAGCAGTAGTAGGAGCAGCAGTAAGTAAATTGTTATAACGCTCTAAAACCATTAACCTAGAAAATATGCAGTCATAAAAAAAAGTATAGCCTATATACACAGTTTCCCGTGATACCATGTTGCTGATTATTAGGCTATACAATTAATGAGTTAAAAGTAATCCACACTATTTTCTCAAATACAACACCATGTCAAATGTTCTATGCACCAAGTAGTCTTATGAGTTATTTAACCTGACTTTAAAAGCTATTTTGCTTCTTTTTCATAAAGTAGGCTATTACTGTGGTGTTTGTTTGTTTGTTTTGCACTTCTACAGTGTTTTGGTACTGATGTCTGACATTCAGGGTATTTAGTTACAAGATAATGTAAGAATTTAAAACTTTAATGATGCCATGCAAATAATTAAAAAACTAGTTTGCTTGTTTGCTATAAAGTATTAATGTAGTGATTTGTAGGGGTGATGCCTGACTTTCTGTATTAAAATACACAAAAGAGGTTAAAGTGTCTTTGTTTTTTGTCTCCCTCCAGCAAACAGACCCCCACGATCCGTGAGAGGCTGTCAGAATTGCTGTCGGACTGCCCATGATCAACTAGTTTTAATGAGTAATGCTTTCCGACTAATGGGTGAAATGCTGGCTGTCTACAGTGATCATAATTAGTAAGGTGATTTATCTGAATTTGTTTTAAATGATTTTTTTTGTTTGTTTCATTGGGTAATTGTTTTTATTGTTGATTTTCACTTGCAATAGTTAGATAAACGTGTTATTAGTTTTAATTTATGACGTTGATATTTTTTAAGGTTTAAGTGTGTTTTGATTTTATGATAATGGATGAAAACAAACCGTTAGGGCTTAGGTTGAGTTTATCAGACGAGGTAGATCAACATTATCAGAATGAGTCAAACTTTCAAAATGGTATAACTGAAAATAGTGTAATTGAAAACGAGACCTCCTCCAGTCAGTTCTTAGATCCGTTACACGCTATAAATCAAGCTCTTGTTGATCTGGAACGCTTAGAAATTGAAATACCAACTGCTTTATTAGATGAAATCAACCGAATGAATGAAGCCTTTAACCAAAACAACATCCCCTCTTTACCCGAGCCCGAGCATATTCCTGTCTTAAACTCATCTGTGTCTCCAGACCCCTTGATTCAAATACAAAATGCTCTCTCCGAGCTTGAAAATAATGCAATCCCTGCCTTAACCCCCTCCACATCCTCGACCTACCAGACCCCCATTAACTCCCCCCTTATGGAGCAGGTAGCCAACACTCCTCCCTTGCAACAGCAAGGGGGAAGTACGACTCAAAATATTGACCCTGTGGCACCTCAAGCAAGAGTCATATCACGACATAGATTCTGTAATTATGAAATACGCCAGGTGTTGCGCTTTCCTTCTCCAACCAATGCAGAGGGTGTAGTTGATTATGCTCAGTTTTACAATGGTACACTGGAGCAGGTAGATGCGATTTTACAACAAGCCTTGTCACACAGGAGATCCCAAGATGTGGTGCAGTTGGAGCTAAGAGGGGAAAATCTCCGTAATAATGTATCAGTTATCTTACAGGATGGTGATGTTGACAATTTAGCAGGTTTTGAAAGACTTTTGCTTCGCATTGTACAATCCAATTGGACCATTATGACAGATGGTGATCTAGAACTGGTTCTCCAAGTGATCACCTGCCCTACAGGCGCGGGTAAAAGAGCAATGGTGGATAAAATGTTACATAGCGAAATCTTAAAAAAAAACAACGCTTTCTGTACATTGTAGAAAACGAGGGGAATCAGTTGTGTTTCGCCGTCTGTCTGGCTCATCTTCTACATCCCC
>NW_025743611.1:0-3226 GCF_021292245.1 Micropterus dolomieu
AGATTACACAAATGCTCACCGTGTCATCTCCCGTTCCACATGCCTCTCTGTTTTCAAATTTGAATACTTTGACCAGTGACATCCAGCAAGCTCATGCCACTAATTACTGTAAAAAATAAAAAGATTAAACTGGACAAAACAAATTGTCACAAATCAATGAATCAATTTACTACCAGACTTTTCAATGTCCACTCCATGTAAATATGTAAATATGTAGGGAAATGCTATATATACATATCTACTGTAGATGAGTTGAAAAGTAGATAAGTTACTAGTGGTAGCAACATTTTAACATTTGTTTAGTTTTTTAAAATAGAATATTTATTTCTATGTAAAGAAGAAGCCCGTTTCAACACTTTCTGCCAATCACACACTTCATAACATACAGTATTACCTCATTTACATTTAAATATGTATTAAATTACCTTTGCTACCAAACAAAAAAGAACAATAAGTTTAATAAAGCTGGTGTCCCTAAAGCTTTAAGGAATCCACAAAGGATGAATACATGCCTTTTAACTTAGCTTAATTAAACATTTCGGGGTTATTATGGAACTTTTAACACAGCATGATCTGTTCTTTTTTTAAAGATATTTTTTGGGCATTTGTAGCCTGTATTTTCAATAGAACAGTGAAACCCAGGTTGCTGCAGTAAGGACTCAGCCTTATAAATGGGGCAAGTGCTCTACCAAGTGAGCCAGCCGCTCCCCTGAACTGTTACTTTCACAATAACATAAATGAAAACAAGTATTGTGATGAACTGATTTTTATTGTGTAGAAATAATCAAAATTACATCAAGAAAATAAACTTGCAATTGAAAAACGCAATTAGAGAGTGACTGAGGGGAAAGTAGAGACACAGAGAGAGGGTGTTACAGATTTCAGAGAGCAGTAGCAGAGTCCCAGTGAGTCAGGTCAGGACTGGGAACACTGGTCTCTCCTCAGTGTCTCTGAGACCAGAGCCTGGGAGCCCTGGGTGGCCTCACAGGTCACAGAGCCCACCTTCCTCCACTGGTCTGCAGGGAGCCTCAGGGTGCTGCTCCAGCTGTAGCGGCCGTCCTTCTCCAGCACCCCGGGGCTCCTGCTCTCCTCCCAGCTGCTGCTGCTGCTGCTGCCGTCCACCTTCCAGGCCAGACTCCAGTCTGAGGGGAAGCCCTTGTTGGCCAGGCACATGAGCGTGGCCTTCCCCTGCTGCAGCTCCTCACTGGAGGGGGGCAGCACCGTCAGGGTGGGACGGACATCACCTAGGAGACACCAATCAGCTTAGAGGACACCTTTACTGTGTGAGAGCTGATTTTCTCCTTTAAGGAGTTTCTGTCAGATGTTTTTTCTGCTCCACCAGTCACTCACTCACACATTGTTTCACTTCCCTTTAAGAAGCCTCTCATGCAAATCAGCACAGAGAGAATCATCATACAGAACGACCTGAAATATATCAAACTACACTGGAAATAAATAACAAACTTTCTTATCAAGATCATCAAGAAACTTGACTATACAATAGATTATTTTGTGGAAACCAAAACAGAAATGATCTGACAACAATCAGATGTTCTTCATCTGGATTTCAAAGTGTTTCTTCACTTACATTAACAGCTATAATGATGAGTTGAACCACTAGATACAGTTTAAACGTCGTTACTTTTCAAGTGCAAATTCAGTCACACAGGTATCACTGCTCAGCTGTATCACTTCACTTACTGACAGATACACTGACCACTGTGTTGAAAGTAGTGCCAGTTGTCCTTTCACTATTAATATGGAAATACTGTATTCTTTTTCCAAATTCATATCAATAAGCAACATTTTTAAAACACTCATATTTATCTTTACTTCAATTTTACATGAAGAAAGTGAATTATATTTAATCACAACAACAGCCATTATTGTGGAGAGCATTTTAAAATTAACTAATCTAAGCATTTTTACATTAAGATTAAAGTTTTATATTTTCTTCACTTCCAAGTTGATTATATTTCATTTTGACAGGACTGTGTGAGGAACAGTTTAGTTAAGCTGCTCTGAGTTAGCCTCCATGGTAAAGGAAGAGAAATAAAAACATGAACAATAAAAGTTTTATAATTAAAAGATCTATTTATCTGCCTTAAACATTGAAAAGTTGAATTTAAAGCAGGACTTGATAATATTGTATTTAGTATTTGAGCAGAAACTTACTTCCAACATCCAGTCTGGTTCCTCCACCAAAAGTCAACCACAGTGATACAAACTCATTGAGCCGCCGTACAAAAACCTCTCACTGTAGAGAGACACGGCTCTCTGACTTTGTCAGACTGAACTAAAGCTACAAGCCCTCAAGATGCAACTTTACCATTAAGGTTGGAAATAATGATTTCTGCTGTGGCTTAATATTGTATATTTACTATTTATATAATGAGTTGGTAAATTTCTATTACTAAAGTGAACTTTGTTTCTTAGCGCAAATAATTTTAATAAACTTTATACATTAATATGGAAAGTCAAATAGTTTTCTGGCATGCTGATTATAAACGTTGAAAAATAGCTATTGAAATAAAAGTTCTGTTAAAGGTTTGACTTACTTCCAACATCCAGTCTGGTTCCTCCACCGAACGTGTACCACAGTGATACAAACTCATTGAGCCGCCGTACAAAAACCTCTTACTGTAGAGAGACACGGCTCTCTGACTTTGACACAAACAAACTCACCAAAAATAGTTTCTGTTTGTAACATTTTATCAGCTGACATGTGAAAATATGACTGTTTTAATTTGATATGTTAATTTTAGGGCTGCCTCAACGTATTATTATCGCATTAAAGCATTCATTAATTAACGGTGACAGTTTTTTTTAATTATTATTTTGAATGTCCGTTGCTCACTGGCTCTGAATACACATAGGCCTACAATCAAACCATGGGTCACAGGAGAGGTGGGACGTTGATCAGCCTGCAAAATAACCCAAACAAGCAGCGGAGAGGCTTCGGCAGGTTCTCAGGTGAACAGACAGGGAGACAGCTCTCTGCGAGTGAACGGCCGCCGCTCTATGGATAGTAACCATGGCAACGGCTTCTGTGCGCTACACAGCCGCAGCCTTTAACTTAAATTAAAATTATAGACAGACTAACTTTACCTGATAGGCCTGCATTTAGTTTTGCGGGGATGCTCTGCCATGTGAATTCCCTCCTGTTGATGTCCTGATAACTATTTAGATTCTGGAAACTCACAAACAGCGAGGATCAGTCTCTCTT
>NW_025743612.1:0-5571 GCF_021292245.1 Micropterus dolomieu
ATAATCAGGGACACAACCAGTAGATAGGGAGCTGTTGAAAACAGAGATCAAATGGGGCCCAACAGAATCTATTACTTTTAGTAAAAATTTTGTAGGTATTATATCAAGTGGGCCGGAGGACACTCTCATTTGTGATATTGTTTTTAAAAGCTCAGACAAGTCGATGGGATAAAACTGGTTAAAACTCTGTTGTTGCTGGTTTTTAAACTTTCGCTTTCCTTCTCCTCAACTTCGTTACCATCTTTTTCAGCCTGAATCTTTTCTTTTTATCCAAAACTTCATAGCTCACTGTTTTTTGCAGAAACAAAACTGATATTATAAATTTGTCCACATCTGGAAAAAAATCTTCTACTTCTACAATTTTACCGAATGTTGTATCCAGAAAGTCATTAATTTCCTCTAAAGGGTACATGTCTTCAATCACTTGTGACCCAATTTCTGAAAACTCAGAAAGAGCATCTTCATCTCTCATTTCTGCGTCACCAATATTCTCACTTCCAACACCATTTCCTCCACTACTTGCAACAGTTTCCCTATCTTCTCTCATTACTTTGTTTCCCACCATTCCTGTTGTTTCATTATTCACAATCCCACTTTCCTCAGTTTGGTTGTCATTTTCTTCATTTAATTCAACAGCTTCCTCAGCTCCCTGAGGCTCATCTTCCTCTACTACAACAATAGCTTCCTCAGCTCCCTGAGGCTCATCCTCTTCCTCCTCTACTACAACAATAGCTTCCTCAGCTCCCTGAGGCTCATCCTCTTCCTCCTCTACAGACTGCACGTTCTCAGGATCTTTCACAGGACCAACGGCCTCATCAGCTTGAGCTTTATGTGGGCGTGCTAAACGCTTATGCCCAACGTCTCCACACTCAAAACATATCATATTCCCAGTATTTGCATAAACCATGTACGCTCTTCCTTCATGCCAAACTTTTCATTCAGGAACATAAAAACCTGTCTTCTAAACGACATTACGTGCTTTAGCGCTTCATTTCTACATCCAAGAGGAACGGTTTTAATTGCGCTAGCTAACTTACCATATCGCAAAAGCTCTCGTTCTATCTCATTACTCTGGATGAAAGGCGGCACGTTTGACACAGTCACCTTAATAGTTGGAGCAACCAGCGGCAAAACAGTAACAAAGTCTCCACTTCCCACTATTCCGCTGCTTATAAGATGATTCACATGGTTCTCTTCTTTTAAAAACACAACCACCGCTTTATTCATTCGCGAGGCAGATGAAATGTTTTCATAGCCGATCTCCTGTCCAACTGCAAGTAGCACTTCCTCCACATTCACCCCGTTCGCCGTCACACACCTGACTCCATGGCGGAGGGAGACAGGTGGCGTAAGGGACGCCATCCCGCTCCCTAACTAATCCTCAAAATACTCTTATCACAACAAAAAATGTTTACTCAGGAAACTTGAAACAAAAATTTTGAAAAGTTTGAAACAAGCACACGATCACCCTCACCTCGTGTGAACCCTCACACGCACCCAAACACTCCCAGCATGCACCGAGAGAGACAGAGAGAGAGACAGAGAGAGAGAGAGACAGAGACAGAGACAGAGAGAGAGAGAGACAGAGACAGAGACAGAGAGACAGAGAGAGAGAGAGAGACAGAGACAGAGAGAGACAGAGAGAGAGAGAGACAGAGACAGAGAGAGAGAGAGACAGAGACAGACAGAGACAGAGAGAGAGAGAGACAGAGACAGAGAGAGAGAGAGAGACAGAGAGAGACAGAGAGAGAGACAGAGAGAGAGAGACAGAGAGAGACAGAGAGAGAGAGAGAGAGAGAGAGAGAGAGAGACAGAGAGAGAGACAGAGAGAAGAGAGAGAGAGAGACAGAGAGAGAGAGAGAGATCTAACACCAACATTTCTTTACTATATGCACTTTACAAATAAACGTCCTATATCACATTAATAAAGACCTTTGCGTTTACATGTGTATCAGAAGTTTAGATCAGCACATCTCAGAACTTAACTGCCCCTCTGTCACAGAGCAGACGCCCCCCCACAACCCCAAACCAGCTCAAAAGTATCCAGGTCATGTGCAGCTCTGTAAAAACTGAAATCTAACAGCAGTCTGGACTGAACCATTTTCTCACAAACAAGAACCACATCAACATCTAACCCTTCCTCCACCTTCCGTCTCCGGGTCATATACACCGCCATCTTTGCCTGTCCTGAAACAAAGTTCAGTAGCTGACATCTGTTCTTCTTCCGGCGAGTGTCTCTAAAACCACAAATAAAAATCTGCTTCGGAAAAACTTCTCCACATCTACTGAAAATGTTTTCCAACAAATCTGTCAGACGAATGCACTCTGAGAAGCAGTGAAACACCGTCTCTGTCTCTCACTGCAGAAGGGACATTTGTCTTCTACAGCAGCGTTAATAACTACATGGCTACAACGCCATGAAGGATTCTCCACTGCAGCTCTGCATCTTTCTTTGTACAAAGACCTCCAGGCTGCTTTAAGGCCGGATCTAAGTCCAGGAAAACCCTCCACGGGTTCATTCAACATTCAAACCAGCAGTTTTATTTGTGCTGCTGCAGACTGTGCTGTCAGGCGCACAGAGCGCACTGAGACGCCGCGGTTTTGAAAAGTGCTCTACAAATAAGGATTATTATTATTATTATGATTATCAACATTTTAAAATGCTTTTCCAAATGACAGACTTTTAAATATATTTAAGAATAGCTACAAAACAAGGGTTTTTGTCATGAATGGAACAGATACTGTTATAGTGGTGACATAGTGCAAAGCATATAAAAACACTGAAACATGGATTTTGGGAACGGGAGATTTTCTTATTCTGTGTTTCTGTAAAAATAGCAGAAAATGCATCTTTGATACTCTCTTGTCTTCAGTTGCCTGTTTGGTATTGAAATAATCCAAAAGTAACTAAAAGTAATCAGATTACATGTTTAAACAAGTAATTGTATTGGATTACATGTTTAAAGTAACCCTCCCAGCCCTGAGTGTTGTCTTTAAGGAGCATGAAAACCTGCCTCCGCTGACACACAACATGTAGCTATGCAGTGGAAAAAAGGTCAGCCTTGACTGATGCTCTGTTGTCTTTTATTGAACTTCCTTGCAGTGAGCAACGTACAGACCAACGGAAGAGCTGAACAGAAATTCACAGACAGAAAATAAGACAATGCATTAGCTTAACACATAACCGGAAAGTTAGCAATTTGCACTAAATACACTCAAATGTACTCAGACACAAACTATAGCAGTAAACATACCTTGTAGCCGCTCTGGACTGGTGCTAAAGTACCTTTATCTTTTGAACACTTGTCCTTTTCTTTTTCTCTCTAGGTGTCGTTACTGCTTCACTACTATTTTCCCTTTCTTCCATGTGTATAGTGTCCTTTCAAAATAAACTTCCGGTTAAACAGGAAACATGAAATAAAGACAAAGCATCACAGGAAACATTTAAACCTTGTTCTTCGTCATTTACACAACATGTTTGAGCAAAGAGGATTTGCAGCCCAAGGAAACCATTTTGATCGGGGAGACTTTTGACTTCTTTTTTTATGTCACATTAAAAAACAGGCTCCTTTTCTATCATAATAAATCCTCAACCAGGATCACTAGACACACACACACACACAATAACAAGTTAAACGTTAAGAAGCAGTGAACCATCCTCCTCTAGTGAACATATAACATGTCTGATCCCCCACAGAGCCCTGAAAGGATCCACATTACTAGTCAGTGTGTAGAAAGCGTGCTCTACTCTCAGACGAGCTGCAACCAGACCTTTCAGGTTCCGCACCACATCCGTCCAGCCCTGACCCAACATCTGACTCTTCCTGGTCTTCCAAACTTCTAGCTCAGCTGTCCCAAATAAAAAACTGATTAAAGCCAACATCAGTTTTTTCCTTACTGTATTATTTTGGTCCAAAGACAAACAGAGAGGACAGAGAAATCCTCTCCCAAAGCTTCCACCCATTCCTTCAGCACTCTAAAAAGACCACCTAGCCGAGGACAACCCACCACTAAGTGCTCTAATGTTTCCCTCTGAGTGCAGAATGGACAGCCCTCCCCAGTGCCTGGATCCAGGTGAGCTCTGTGTCTGTTCGTAGCCATTGCTCCAAGTATCATCCTTTTCTCAACAGGGGGTTTATACAGGACCCTCCACCCGCCTTTAGGGGTAACGTCTGAAGCAAACACCTCACACCATCTCCACTCCTTGACTCCGGCCAGAGAGCGAAGGTTCAGCACCTTCACACAGCTGTAGTACAGCTGCTTCTTCCCACAGGAGCTGAATCTACCCAGCACTGGTGTTTTCATGGAGAGAAGAAGTCTCCTCTCGTCACTCCTCAGCAGCAGGACAGACGCTCAGAGAGGGAAAAATGTACACTGCCAGACTTCCTCCACACTGGGGTCGTGTGGGCGTCAGTGTCTGCCAGGCATCAATCACCCAGCTGTAGAAAGGTGTGAGTCCTGTCAGGCCAACTTCAGATGGTCTCAGCAGAAATAACCGTTTATCCAGTGGTGGTGGCACCAGCACAATGAACTTGTGCCACAGAGATGATGCGACCAGATTATTCACCATCAGAGCTCTTCCACTATAGGACAGGTGAGGTAGCAACCATTTCCATTTAGACAACCTGGCTTCTACCTTTTCCAGCACTCCCTCCCAGTTCTGCCTCTGAAAATCCTCACTCCCTAGAAAACTCGTAGGCTTTTTATACCCCTTTTTCCCCACCTAAGGTTCCCAGGAAGACCAGGAGTGCTCCCCACGCACCACTCCCCCACTAAACAAGCCTCACTTTTTCCCCAGTTCACCCTGGCAGAGAAAGCTTTTCCAGACAAGGCCAAACTTTCTTATAACTCTTGAATGTCTCCCTGATTGCAAATAAATACATTTGCATCATCAGCATATGTTGATACAACAACAGGGGGCGTCTGAGACAGCTCAGGCAGGGAATGACCCCCCAGTCTGCTCCTCAACCTGCAGAGGAGAGGCTCAATAGCAAAGCTGTAAAGCTGGCCTGAGATGGGGCAGCCTTGCTTGATCCCTAACTGGTACAGGAACACTCAACCCACCTCCCACCTTCACCACACAACAAGCATCACGGTACAGCAGCTTTGCCCAAGACAGAAAACCCTCCCCAACACCAAAAGCCTATAAGGTAGAAAAAAGGAACTCCACACGGTCGAAAGCCTTCTCCTCAATAGATATGATACCAACATTGATGTTATATACTATATACTGCAAATATCAAAAACATCTCTCATTAAAATCAAACATAGACCTGTCCGGTACACAGTACGATTGATCTGCACCAATTAAAAAGTAAATAACAGTTTTCAATAAAGTAAAAATATAGTTTTTATAAATTTATGAGAATTGATACCCAATTATGAAGATTCATAAAATCAAAATTTATTCCTCGTTTCAGGGCACCACCGGAGTTGTTATCATCCTAGAGTCTCCGGACCTCTAGGTAGTTTTAATAATTATACAATTATTACTAGTGATCATTTAGTTAATAATCACTCAATTATCTTAAATCAGTCAGTCAGTCTCATATCTAAAGGGTCAATTCTCTT
>NW_025743613.1:0-4507 GCF_021292245.1 Micropterus dolomieu
TACTTGTTATAGTTACACAGTATTAGGGGTGTGGGCTTTATTAAAAGTATCCACTGTTCTCCCATGCTCTAACACACAGTAACGATGAAATGTGTGCTGTTCTCACATTCTTCCTCTGTATGTACACATAAACAACAAGGCAGGGAAATATAAAAGGAATTTATTTTATTGTTTGGGTACATTATTGTTCAGTGTACATGTTCACATCTGAAACAAACTTTACGTGCTTGATAACTCTCCCACCCCGCAGACATCTACACGTCAATACCGATTTATATTCATAGCGGCAAGTGCTATGTAGCTCCACATAGGGGACACAGGAAGTGACATATAGCACATTCATGCGGCGTCGGAAACGCGTAGGAAATTCACAGCCGCACCGGCAGAACTCCAGAATGTGCAACTCGGCCGGCTCACGCGCGGACGCGCTTACAAGTGCGAGGGCCCGCCCAACGCTGCTTGCAGCTTTAATTTATTGTTTGTTTTTGTTTGTGTTTGTTTGTTGTGTTTTTCTCCTCCCCAAACCCCCCTGTCTGGTCTATTGCAGGTTTCATTGCTTTCTGCAATTGGTGTTTCCCACTGCTTTTCCCTGTTTTCCCCACCTTCCATCCCCCTTTCCCCCTTCTCTTACAGGTCTTGTCCTTTCTCTGTGCTGTCTGTTTGTTCCCCACCATCCCTGTGTCTGCCCCCCTGTCCGGCCCGGTGACAAATCAATACATAATTAAATAAATAATAAAACAGACAAAGGAGTATTTTAATACTCTCTTGTTAAAGTAAAATCGGTCTGGCACAATATGGTATCCAGGTCATTATACTCTATACCAGGCTGCTGGGCAGGACAGGATTAAAAATAAATAAATAAAAAAAATAAGACTATACAGGAGCATGGGTGGGAGAAAGGCAGACAAAGAAGTGAACATTCACAAGCATTGAAAAATATAAACTGATCCTTTGCAGCTAGCAATCTGTCTTATATGCAGGTAAATTCCATTACTAGTACTGATTCCTCAAAAACTACTCAAAACAAGGTATTATCCTAATCTCAATTAGGATACAATTATGAGTCATCAGCAAACTGTTAGTTAAACATTAAACTGTTGGTTACATTAAAACTAAACATCTAACTTCCGGTATGCGCTGCAGGTGGTGAGACATGTGCGGGAGTCGCTCTTTGAACTAGACTTTTAAACTTGCTTTGTGAAGCCCACCATTTCTTTATTTTTATTTTTTTTCCCCACTTCCCCTTGTCGACTGCTGAGATACATTACTCAATATCGTGCACAAAATGCCACGAAGGGGACCAAAAACGGACTCTGAACCTGAAGCTAATGCTATAGTCATGGATGAGCTAGCTTGCACGACTGAATCCCCGGGACAGTCTGCGGCTGCTGAACTTACTCCAGCGGTCATGGAAAAGCTGCTCACTAAAACGATAGGAAAGAAATTTCAGAGTTAAGGACTGAGTTTCTTGCAGAACTTCACAAGTCACAATCTGCTCTGGCGTCCGCCATAGACGACCACGGAACCAGGATAGTGGCGCTGGAAGCGGCTCTCACGGACATGTCATCCAGCCTACAGACGGTAGAGGAGCGGTGCGCCACTTCAACCACGGAAAACCAAGAGGTGATACAGCCGAACCTGACTTGCCGGTAAGGTGATCTAAAACAGCAGATGGACAAACTCTGCAGGCATGTACTAACTGTGCTAGACGCGGTTTAATACCATGGACGTTTAACGGGTCCCCCAAATAGCTTTCTGTAGTCTGTTGATTTCATTATGATATATCGAATACATTTTACTTTTATTTTCTCTCTTTCTGAATATGTGTGTGTGTGTGTGTGTGTGTTTATAAGCAACTGCTGACTTAACCTTAATCTTTTACATGTTCAATTTCAGGTTCCACAGTGTATACCTGTAACTGAAGGGGATTCTTCCACACCATAATTTAGCAAATTTATTGATTCAAAGTTGGCTCACCCTGCCCTCCTTCCTTATTTTACCTTTGTTAGTATTTATCCATGGTTTTTCATATATATTTTATTTTTACCCTTACCACAATTTAAGTTTAGGGCACATAGACTTCAATTATATGGAGACTTCACTTTACTCTGGGCTTCTAATAACTTCACGTATGTTCACAGGGCTCTCAGGGCTAGGTATATCCTTGAGCACAACCCTGTTGGATGTGGGTAGGTGCACTGTCAGAGTAATTCCCCTGTCAGTGTTTGGGTTAGTTCTGAATGCCCTGTGTTCCCTTTCAATGGACATTCTACTCCGGTTTTTACTATTTTTCATGGCTGTTTCTCACTCCTGGCAACTTTTCCATCACCTTTTTTCTGTTTATGTAATTATTTCCCCCTTGTCTCTAGATTTCTCCAGTAATCATTTCAGAAGTCACAAGATCACTGACGTAATTGCTGACGTAATCTGCACTCTGCGCATGCGTTGGCTTCTGTAGCTACCTGTCGGAAGCTCCGTCTTAAACCGGACTCTTATCCAGTTTTAATCCACTCTTTTTCGTTACATTTTTTATATCCTTTTTGTTTAACTTAAGTTTTTAACTTACGTTTTACGTGGGTTAAGGATTTTAGTCATCCGACATGGATTTTAAGCTAGATGACCGTAAAAACGCGATCAACGCTACTGACCACAACAAAGCTCCGGTGACTATGCTAGCCAAGATAACTCTGCCCCATGAGAACTGCACACTCCTTAAGAAAGCAAACAAGAAGATTGCTGACCTTATGGACGACTTTCAGAGGAACTCAAAGAGAGAGATTCCCTGCTGACTGGCTTTATGGATGTGGCTTCAGTACAAGCCAAACAGATTGTTTCTCTTAGCGCAACCGCTAACATCCAGGACACCGTGTAATGGGACCCCTCTAGCCTTCCCAGACTTTCCTCCTGCTCGACTCCGAAGCATCAGTCAACCTGGGCTGACGTGGTGGTCCGTGGCTGCAAGAGAGGCTCGGATGGGGCTGCCTCTCCTCCGCACATCGGCCTCTCCAACCGCTATGCAGCCCTGTCTGACGACACTCCGGTCCATCCAGCGGATGCACCTACGGCTTCGAGTCTTCCTGATACGGATCTCTTTCGGCGCATAGTGCCTGCCGACACTGTTGCATCTCCTTCACCGGCTACATCTCCTTCACCAGCTACATCTCCCGCACTGGGCCGCTGGTCTGCCGCTGGGCCTGATCGGCGGCCATCATCCCGGTCAAAAACCTCCACTTCCCGACGTAGGATCCTGAAGGAGGCTGTGCTCAGACGCTCCGGAGGTCGTCTCTACCCTGCACCATCGGGTAGCCCTTCTCTCAGGTATGTTACTGCTACTCCAACACAACACTCGGCAGCTCACACACTCCGTCCTCAGTCCGCACGCAGTGTTGAAGCAGATTCTGCTCAGTCCTGCTCTGGAACCCCACAACCGGCATGTCCTCGTCCTCTTTTCTCCCCAACCACACTAATAATTGGTGACTCCATAACCAGAAACCTCTGTTTCTTTAACGCTACCACTTACTGCTTCCCCGGTGCCACCACATCTGACATTTAAAAAAAACTCCAGGACTTAATGCTGTCGCTCCCGTCCTCCATCACAAGAGTGATAGTCCATGTCGGAACAAATGACACAGCTCTTCAGCAGTCTGAGCTGACAAAATCAGATTTTAACAGTCTTTTTAACTTTTTAAAGCAGTGTGGAAAGTCCGTTTTTTTCTCTGGTCCCATTCCCACAGTTGGTCGCGGTGCTGGCCGTTTCAGTAGACTCCTTGGCCTCCACAACTGGCTCCAGTCCACCTGCAGGGCTCACCGTGTGTCTTATGTGGATAATTTTAATATTTTCTGGCAAAGAATGTCTCTTTTTAAGACAGACGGACTTCACCCAAACAAACGGGGCTCAGAAATGTTAGCTGCTCACATACAGCATGTGGTGCGGTCCACACATGACTTACGTGAATGACTAATCATTCATGCAGCACACCTGGACACACCACCGGTCACTGAACATATCTCTGCCTCACTGCCACAAACAACTGTCTCCACCTGCTGGCATGTAAAACTGTCTGCTCCCAGCGTTGTTCCAAAGACTTCTATTTCTGTCATCATCACGCATAGACCAGTAAACCGAAATGTGCACATCCCACACAGAAATAATAGTAATCTCTTAAGGATTAGGACAACTGCACCAACTCCAGCACCTAGAACAAATACATTTAAAATGGCTCTCTTCAATGTGAGATCTCTCTCAAGTAAGACTTTTATCTTAAATCATTTTATCTTGTCTGCAAAACTAGATTTTATGTTTTTAACTGAATCCTGGTTGCAAATGAATGACTATAGCCAGCTAGCTGAACTGTGTCCGCCTCAATATGATTGTTTTAGTCAACCGAGGGTCAGTGGTTGTGGTGGTGGGCTAGTGAGCGTGTATAGGGAAAATTTAAAATGTCATCAAGTACGCTGTGATGAATTTAACTCCTTTGAAGTTCTCACTCTTAAAGTTGGAGGGCTG
>NW_025743613.1:4527-4856 GCF_021292245.1 Micropterus dolomieu
ATGTCATCAAGTACGCTGTGATGAATTTAACTCCTTTGAAGTTCTCACTCTTAAAGTTGGAGGGCTGCAACCTATCATATTTGTTATAATTTATCGCCCACCAAAACCGCCTGGAGGATTTTTATCAGAACTTCCTGAATTTTTATCTACTCTGGTTTTAAATTATGACAGAATTGTTCTTTGTGGCGATTTTAATATTAATGTTGATGACCCCACCAATGTTAATGCAAATGACTTTTTAAATATGGCCACTTCTTTTAACTTCAAACAACATGTCAAAGGGCAAACCCATAACCGTGGTCATACACTGGACTTGTTTTTTACCCTGG
>NW_025743613.1:4876-5982 GCF_021292245.1 Micropterus dolomieu
TGAATGACTATAGCCAGCTAGCTGAACTGTGTCCGCCTCAATATGATTGTTTTAGTCAACCGAGGGTCAGTGGTCGTGGTGGTGGGCTAGTGAGCGTGTATAGGGAAAATTTAAAATGTCATCAAGTACGCTGTGATGAATTTAACTCCTTTGAAGTTCTCACTCTTAAAGTTGGAGGGCTGCAACCTATCATATTTGTTATAATTTATCGCCCCCCAAAACCGCCTGGAGGATTTTTATCAGAACTTCCTGAATTTTTATCTACTCTGGTTTTAAATTATGACAGAATTGTTCTTTTTGGCGATTTTAAGATTCATGTTGATCGGGTGGCTGTGGCTCAGGAGGTAGAGCGGGTTGGCTGTTAATCGGAAGGTCGGCGGTTCGATCCCTGGCTCCCCCTGGTTGCGTGTCGAAGTGTCAAGATACTGAACCCCGATTTTCCCCTGGCGGCTGTTCTGCCAGTGTATGAGTGAGTGTGAATGTTAGTTTCCGTTTGAGCACTTAGGCTCAGTGTATGAAGGTGTGTGACTGGTGGATGTAGTGTAAAAGCGCTTTGAGTGGTCGAAAAGACTAGAAAGGCGCTATACAAGTACGGAGCATTTACATTTATGACCCCAACAATGTTAATGCAACTAACTTTTTAAATATGGCCACTTCTTTTAACTTCAAACAACATGTCAAAGGGCAAACACATAACCGTGGTCATACACTGGACTTGGTTTTTACCCTGGGTGTCAGCATTTCCTATGCGGAATTAGTGGACATGACCATATCTGACCACAGATGTATTGTTTTTAGCTGCGATTCGCCTGTTACTCATGCCGCCTCACCAAGCTCCGTGTGTTCTCGCAACTTTAATGAAGTGTTTCAAAGTTTTGCGCATTCTTTCAGAGCCAAAGCCAACACCTGTCTGATTCCAACACCAACAATCTGGTCTATCACTTCAATCATATCTGCTTGTCGTCACTAAATATTACTGCTCCTCTAAAGGTTAGGTCTACGTCTAAAGCTAGTAAGCAACCCTGGATAAATGACAGCATTCGCAGCCTCAAAAGGGAATGCAGGAAAGCAGAGCGCAGATGGAAAAAATCCAGTCTCCAAGTCCA
>NW_025743613.1:6002-12113 GCF_021292245.1 Micropterus dolomieu
ACTTCAAACAACATGTCAAAGGGCAAACACATAACCGTGGTCATACACTGGACTTGGTTTTTACCCTGGGTGTCAGCATTTCCTATGCGGAATTAGTGGACATGACCATATCTGACCACAGATGTATTGTTTTTAGCTGCGATTCGCCTGTTACTCATGCCGCCTCACCAAGCTCCGTGTGTTCTCGCATCTTTAATGAAGTGTTTCAAAGTTTTGCGCATTCTTTCAGAGCCAAAGCCAACACCTGTCTGATTCCAAAACCAACAATCTGGTCGATCACTTCAATCATATCTGCTTGTCGTCACTAAATATTACTGCTCCTCTAAAGGTTAGACCTGACTCCTCCTCCTCCAAACTCCATTACTCCTATTTTAGCTTCATTACACTGGCTCCCAGTATGTTTTAGAATTGACTTTAAAATTCTATTGATCACTTTTAAAGCTCTTCATGGCCTCTCGCCTTGTTATATTTCTGACCTTTTAGTCCCATACGCACCAGCACGTACCTTGAGATCCTCGGGCAGAGGTCTGTTGTCTGTTCCAGAGTCTCGACTGAAAACTAAAGGGGACAGAGCGTTTGCTGTCAGGGCCCCGAGGCTCTGGAACAGCCTGCCCGAGGAAATCAGGTCTGAGTCAGTGAACTCTTTTAAGTCCCTTCTTAAAACATACTTTTATAGGAGAGCCTTTCCCGATCTTGTCTGATTTTATTTTATCCCTTTAATTCTATTTTACTTATTTTATATTTATCTTAAACGTGTATTTTAGTCTTTTCAATGTTTTCTTGCTTTTATTGTTTTTGTATTGTCTTTTGGGTATTATTGTCTTTACACTTGTTAAAGCACTTTGTAACTTGTGTTTGAAAAGGGTTCTTCAAATAAAGATTATATTTATTATTATATACTGTCCATGAATAATGCTGCGTTCCATTTTCCTCAGAAGTCGGAGGTCGGAGCTGGGAATAATGTCACACCCCCGTTGACGGTGTTCCAGTTAACAAGTCGGAAAACCTTGCTCGGCCAGCTGTCTGTTTACAACTAGCCAGGTTAGCTATTGATACACCGGTTGATATAAAAAAAAAAACGCATCGTGCGGTATTTACTCACACTAAACACTGTAGCAACACGTCCACAAACAGCTGTTGGACAGCACTTTGTGTACAAACATTTATGAGTCACAAGTACACAGTAAGTGCTAAAACAGTATAAACTACAGCTTTCACTAACTGTTGATACCCCGACAGCATCTTGGATCACAAAGTCAGGGTAGTGCGACTTGGGAAGTCGGAATTCTGACTTAAGGGAGCGTTCCCTTTGAGATTCCCATGACTTGACTTCCCATGTCAACTGGAATGCAACACAAACATGATTTGTGATAAGCCCTGGCGAGGGCCAACCCTTCCTTGGAATGAGTCTGACGAATCCGTGCACAGCTCTCGCTTTGGCCGTGCAGGGATTGGATCGCCCTTAACAGGGACTCCCTCTCTCCATACTCCCACAGCAGCTCCCACAATATACCCCGGGGCACCCGGTCATATGCCTCCTCCAGATCCACAAAGCACATGTAGACTGGATGGGCATACTCCTAGGCCCCCTCCAGGATCCCTCCGAGAGTGAAGAGCTGGTCTGTTGTTCCACAACCAGGATGGAATCCGTGTTGAGCAATAAGTTTGAGATCAGTTGGATCGGTTTGTGTGGAATTAAGTTATTCTTAGGTGTATATTGGCCTGTTGGTTAACAAGATACAACGTAAGACAATTTTGCTGCTGTTAGAACGGTGTACTTTCTTTGGTGGAGGCGGGCAGTTTTCCTCTGCTCACCAGTGTTTGTGCTAAGCTAGGCTAAACATGTCGTGGACCAATCTTTCAACTGAACTCTGAGATGAGGTTACTATTAATATAAAAATGTTGGTGCACCTCATAACTTGTGAACTCGGACATTAACATTTAAAATTCCAAACGAACTTGAAGGCGGCCATCCTTAAAATGTTTGTCATTTTCACTGTTTTCTCTCTCCCTATACTCCCACATGCACACAAACATCAAGTCTAACACACACACACTCGCTGACCTTTTACTGGCCACAAGCCAGGAGGAAACAGGACAGACAACAGCAGCCCTCCATTCTCGTTAGCCGGACTGTCTGTCCATTAACGAGCTGCACACTCACACCTGATTGGAAGAGGCAGGTGCGCAAGAGATTCATGTCATGTGATTGGCCGAGAGTAATGGCTTTCTTTTATTAGAATCAGAGCCCCCACTGCTGACACCATGGCGACCATTATCCCTCCAAGGGTTCACACACACACAGAGGCAGATACACACATTCACAGATCTGAGCATCCTCTCTCTCCAACACAAGACCATTTCAAAAACACACCATTAGTGAGTGTGTGGTTGTGTGCATGAGTGTATTTGCTCTTGTACGTCTGTCTTTGTGAGGACCGATTTTTAAGTTTTAGACCTGGGGAGTGAGGACATTTTGGCCGGTCCACACTTAGGGACAGACGCTGCATGAGGGTTAAGACTTGGTTTTAAGATCAGTTTATGGAGTGGGTTGGTGTCATGCATTTAATTGTAATGGTTAAACCTGCAACATCTGATTGTTTGGCCACTTGGGGGCAGCAGAAACGAGTTGTGAGCACAACATTAACATATCATCACCTTTTAAGATTATATGTTGAACTTGTTCGCAAACTGTTTCTAATTTCCACCTCCAGCAGCTAGAGAGCAACAAGATGTGGAGTCGTGTTTGTGTCGGCGGATGAATGTGTGTTCTTGGTGTTTTTGGATTTTGCTGCTGTTGTTTTTGATTAGCCTTTCCTCTTGTGTCTCGGTGTGTTTGTTACGTTCATTTGGTCGGTTTCCTGTTTTACCTTGAAGTTGTTCTGTCTTTGGTGTCGTCTTGTTCTTACTTCCTGTCTCTTTGTTCACTGATTGTCTGACGTGTATCACCTGTGCCTTGTTATCCTCAGCCCTCCTGTGTATATAAGTGCTTATCTTTTTATTCTTTCATGTAGACTTGTGGACTATCGGCTGTTTGTCTTTGGATTTACATTGCCTGGTTTTCAACTGCCTTGCCTCATTTTTTTTTCCAGGACTACTGTTTCTGCATCTCAGACTGCCAGCTTCCTCTGTACGTGTTACTATTGGTTTAATACATTCCACTGACTATACTTTCCCCTCCTTAGTGTCTTCATTTGGGCCTAAATCCCCCTTCTTTAACCTGTTAGCTTAGTGAGAACTTCTGATAAGAGTGCTTTAAGCATAATGACCTTAACAATGAAATAATTAACAATATGCAGCTTTAACCTTATGTTGCAGTTACTGAAAACATACATGCTGCATTTCTTTACACTGTACTACCAAGAAAACCTCACTGGGATAATTGCCCTTTAAGACTGATAGAATTGCCTTCATTGAGTTAAAATAGCATTCTGGCTAGCTTAAACACACTAGCATAAAACTCTATAAAATGATGAAAAGGCACCACCATGTGACTTAACATTAAACACCACATAAAACAAAATTATAACAAACCTTGGGCCCATATCAGCTGGGTGCTTCTCGTTAAGCAGACAAACTTGTACCTGCAGGCACACTTTACAATCTACCATACCGGGGGGTTTTTTTGTTGTTTGTTTCAAGATGCCTTGCCCCGACCTTAAATCTAAAATAATAGGCCAAATAATGACTAATATATAATATATATAATAACTTTAGAAGAAAACATAATATGAATAAGCAAATAAAACAATAGTTCTTGAAATATGCCAGGCAGTAATAAAGGTCATTTACATTGTCTCTCTTTTAGCTCTGTGTTTGGTCTCCACCAGCTCCTGAGGGGAAATATTTGGCTCTTTAGCTGCTAAATGAACCACTATGTTCACTGGCTGGCCTCTAACTGACTCTGTCTGTTCCAACAGCCTTTTCTCTGTGAGAACGGCCGCAAAAGTAAAGTTGCAGCCGTACAGAAAAATGTTTAGTTAAAACATTAAAGTCCACTGAAGCTGCAGATTCTCTGCAGGTTCATCACTACCAGAGACACCCACACATTGTCACACTGTTTTTTACAATGTCATTTCAATTATTGTTATAAAAAATCGATTATAGCCTGAAATGATTATAGCCCTTAAATGTGTGTTGCCCAATGCAGTTTCATGTACATTTATTGGATATATGCATACGCTTATTCGATGGTTACATCACATCCCAAGTGACACTAGAGGCTACAGAACAGAAGGAGTCTCGGTACTGGACCAGAACAGAACATGTCAGCTGCTGAAAAGTTGGTCACGACCCAGAAATTAGAAGCTGTTATAACTGAACAGGAGGGAGAGGGAGGTGTGAAAGTGAATCTGACTGGCTGGAAAAAACAAGAGATGAAAGAAGAGAAATCAGGAAAGAGTGAGGAGGAGTAAGAGAGGGAGAACAGAAAAAGGATGGAGTGCTTAAGGAAAGAAGCGTGAGGAGCGGAGGTTTAGGGGAGATAAAATAAGCTGTAAAACAAGAAGGTGAGCGGAAACAGAGGAGAGACAAAGACATGAAGAAAGTGTGAGAAACCTTCTGGCTGATAGACAGACTGGTTTACTGAGCTGACAGATGCAGAGTGGGTGGGAAGGTGAACAGCTGACTAGCCGAGGTGAGGAAGATACGAGGAGGGGGGTGGAGAGGCCAGAGAAGGAGAGCAGTTCAGAGAGAAGATTCATGATAGATGTTAGTAAGAGAAGAGACGTGTAAGACGGGCTGTTGAGCAGAGAGGATTGTGGGTAAGGACTGAGTCGATGGCTGGTCAAAGCATATTTTAGTGTATGTACAGGCTTGACTTCTGCCACAAAGATAAAAAATGACATTGTTTTTCTGTTTATCTATTGTTCCATTTGTAAGATTCATTTCTACAGCCAAAATTACGTTGCCTCAAAGGGTTTTACAATCTGTACAGGATACATATAAAAACAGAAATGCAATATGTCGTATGTGCAGACAAGACCAATATAAAAATAAATAATTTACAATATGGAAAATCAGAATGATATTAATAGATTACAATCATCTTTTTTTCCTTATTAATCTTGCGAAAGAAACTACTTATTTTTAAACATTACATTTTCATGAACTGTATCATATTGCATCTGCAAACAACTACTAACACATACTCAAAACCCTTCAGCGTATTGCTGCTACCATGACACAAATTTGTTTGGCTTATTTTGTCTTCAAAACAAGAAACAAGATATTCTTGTAATGGATGACATACTGTATGTAAGATTATTTGCATCCAGTAATGACAAGAAAATCATTATCTGAAAAACATCTTGTAAAAATGAGAAGTTTCTAATTTTTAAGAGAACATTGGCACCTTTTTTTATTTTTCCCCATCATGCTGGCTGCACAACCCGTTCCCAGGGGGTTACTCAGTTCGCCCTGCCCTGAGCGTCAAATACTACCGCGAATGGGTTTATATTGGAGGTAGTTAGCCCTGTGCATCTCACACTGATGCTAAAAGGGTGCCATGTGTTGGTAAATGACGCCGATGGCTGTGACAAAGTGTAAGTATATGAGAACGGGTTGGGCTGCAGTACTCTGCCTTACCCTCTTGTGATTCTTCTTTTTCTGCATTAGGTACCAGAGCAGACAGGGAGGAGGTTACAGAGGTATGGTGGAAGTTTGCCAAGTATAGCTTTATAAATAAAGAGATACTAGTGCTGTTGTCTATGAATTTTAAGTGATGTCCAACCAACTAAATCATAAAGAATGCAGTGATGGGTGAGGGACTTTATATTTGTTATGAATCGTAGTGCTGCATGGTAAACTGAATCAACATGACGCAAGATGGAAGATGCACCATGCATGTACAATATATCTCCATAATCAATTACAGACAGAAAAGTAGCTTCCACAAGTTTCTTCTTAGCACTAAAAGTAAAACACGATTTGTTTCTGAAATAAAAGCCAAGCTTGACTTTAAGTTTCTTGACTAAAGCAGTAATATGTTCATTGAAGGAGAGCTTATCTATCTATATCCCCAAGTACTTGTATGAAGACACTCTCTCAATTGATTTCCCATCTAAGGACAAGAGGCCACAGTTGTCAAGTAGCTGTGCTCGAGCTTTTGAG
>NW_025743613.1:12133-48148 GCF_021292245.1 Micropterus dolomieu
ATAAAATGAACTTTTTTGATTTTTGGAAAATGGCTGCAATGAAACAAAGAGTGAAAAATTTAAAGGGGTCTGAATACTTTCCGTACCCACTGTAGTTAGCCCTGTGCATCTCACACTGATGCTAAAAGGGTGCCATGTGTTGGTAAATGATGCCGATGGCTGTGACAAAGTGTAAGTATATGAGAACGGGTTGGGCTGCAGTACTCTGCCTTACCCTCTTGTGATTCTTCTTTTTCTGCATTAGGTACCAGAGCAGACAGAGAGGAGGTTACAGAGGTATGGTGGAAGTTTGCCAAGTATAGCTTTATAAATAAAGAGATGCTAGTGCTGTTGTCTATGAATTTTAAGTGATGTCCAACCAACTAAATCATAAAGAATGCAGTGATGGGTGAGGGACTTTATATTTGTTATGAATCGTAGTGCTGCATGGTAAACTGAATCAACATGACGCAAGATGGAAGATGCACCATGCATGTACAATATATCTCCATAATCAATTACAGACAGAAAAGTAGCTTCCACAAGTTTCTTCTTAGCACTAAAAGTAAAACACGATTTGTTTCTGAAATAAAAGCCAAGCTTGACTTTAAGTTTCTTGACTAAAGCAGTAATATGTTCATTGAAGGAGAGCTTATCTATCTATATCCCCAAGTACTTGTATGAAGACACTCTCTCAATTGATTTCCCATCTAAGGACAAGAGGCCACAGTTGTCAAGTAGCTGTGCTCGAGCTTTTGAGAAGACCATAAACTTTTTCTGTGTATTTAAAACCAGTTTTAGACTCAATGTATTTTGCAATGCCTAAAATGCAGTCTGAAGTTCCTGCACTGCTGCTGAAATGGTGGAAGCCTGGGTGTAAACCACTGTATCATCAGCATATAAATGTAATTTGGCTTGAACATCTCTATCCAAATCATTTATAAAAATTGAAAACAGAATGGGTCCTAAGATTGATCCTTGTGGGACACCTTTGGTTATCTCAAGAAAATCAGATTTATAACCTTCAGCATAAAAATAACAATAAATGTTGACCGTCTGTTAGGAAACATAGAACAAGCAGCAGCCTCTCATGTTAAGGACCTATTTAGTTGACCCACCTGTTCAACCCGACCTCCTCCCTCTGTGGACTTGGTCTCTATAATAACGTCATCTAACTTCCTCCCTTGCTCCCCGACTGACGGGTTATCATTTTTGGCTGCTACAAAAGGTGCTGATATTTGAATGTAATCAAATGTTTTGGGGCATTTTGTTGAAAGGACTGATTCTGTTTTGCTTTGGAGGTCAGTCTCTTCTTTGTCTTTCGTACTTTCAATTCATAATTTTTGATTCTGTCAAATCAAGTCTGAAGCCATTAAATCTGCAGCTTGTGTCTGAGTCCAGGTCACGTGACTCCCCAGCCACAAGTCAAAACTGAAGCTGAAGTGAGGGCAGCTGAGGGAGTTTTCCAGAGGAGAAGAGAGAAAGAGGTGTAGATGCACAAACAGGCGAATGAGCTACTACAGTGTGAAAGTAAAGGGGGAGATGAGTAGGAGGGGGAATGAGAGCGAGAGAGGAGGAGGTGTTGAAGACCAAAGCGTCTCTCAGTCTGCGCCTCCTCCGCTCATTGTCTTTATTTATCTTCAGGGTTAATAAATGTTACTGATAGTAGCTTTGTAAATTTAATACTAAACTACTGGCATTCAGAAATATTGGAAAACGTGTGACATCTCCTCTCACATCCCTCTTTACTCCTCTGGCTCAGCCTGGCCACTCAGTCTTAATGCAGCCTTTGTATTGTTTTCAACTCTACCTTGATTTGATTCCTTCGTTCCATCTTCACCTCCCCTCTTACTCATCCTCCATGCTGTGTTAATGTTCCTTTCCTCCTTTTATATGCTTGCTACCTTTTTTGCATTTTTCACTGTATCATACAGACATGAAGTACTTCATTTAGAAGGTAAAAAACAATGAGGCATCTCTTCCCCTACAGCGCAGCACATGTATATTTTTATTCACACATAATAGGCCACATTATGAATCAATACTAGCTCATTCATAATTTATAACCTGTGGACCCAGGTGAAAGAAAGGCGGTGGAATGACGTGAACAGCGACTTCTAACTCCTCTGAGACATTTCTGATTCTACATTTCTGAAACTCTGCAGACTTGATTATATGGTTTTGGCTGCCAGCGTGCAGGTCAACAAGGCTGTCATTATGTTAATTTCAGGGCAAATTAAGTTATAAGCCATACTGTGAATTCCTCTGAATGATATCTTCCGCCTCTGTTTCACATGCACATACTGTCACATGCAGCAACACATGCATGTGGTAGGAGATGGAAAGCATTTCTGTTACTTGTATTTTAACTACATTACTAAGTATTTTATAATTGGTATTCGACAGGGCAGAAAAAGTAAAATTTGTATTTGTATATTTTGTTGATACTTTAGAATGGTGTCATTTTGGATTTAGCTATTTTCTCCATGATTAATAAAACCTAAAAAACAAGACCAGGTCAAAACGTGTTATACGATTGGACGATCTGATCAAGCCTTTTTGCTCAATTTAAGACAAACTTCTCCTCTTCCAACATGATTTCATCTCATGCGGCGTCACATGTACACACCGTGGCTATTGTACGCAAAACGGAGATTTTGCGTGTGTATGATATGCTGCAGTTTGCAATGGCATTGCAACACAAAGGCGTCACGGCCAGTGTGCTAGCAGTTAGGGTTAGCCAGTGGACATGCATATATTTTCTGATTTAGGTTTAGGCACTAACTTCTGTGACGGTTATACACACGCGGCCTGGATGCGTCTCATACACCAACCTGGGGGCGTATCCTACACACACAAAATCGCTGTTTTGCATACAATTGCCACGTTTTTTCCAAAGCGTGTATATGTGACGCCTGAGCATGAGAACATTAAATTAATCGGTAACAATTTTGATCATCGTTTCTTTGTGTTAATTTTTTTTTTTAAAGAAGAAATGATCAAATTCTCTGATTTCAACTTCTCAAATGTGAATAGTTTCTTTGCTCCTCTATGACAGTAAACTGAATATATTTAGGCTGTGGACAAATGAAGACATTCGTGGCTGTCACTTTGGGGTTTGGGAAACACTGATCGACATTTTCCTGGGCCCAACAATTAGGCTAATCAATTAATCAAGAAAATCATGTACAGATTTTTCGATAATAGTTAGTTGCAGCCCTAAGTTACAGCATTCAACTTCATGTTCTTCTTTCAGGTAGAGTTCAAACTCTCAACAGCTTCATAGGCTACATTATAAAAATCTGAATGGTTTGCCGTTTTGTACAAATTCAGAAAGTCCAATGTTATGCTGCATTTTGAAAATATAAAATATAGCCCTATGTATTTTACCTTGATATATTTTCTAGCACCAGTAACATGAATTTGAGGGGTAGGCTTTTTTGTATTTTGTAACAAGATACATTTTGCTTTGTTTGTCCATCTCTGTGCATGGTTTGCATAAAAAGCCAAACGATGTAAATGGGGTGAGTTACAACGTTGCTGACATCTGAGTGAAGTTAAGTGATGCACAACACAGCTAGTGAAGGAGATTACTTTCAGATTTATCATTCTGTGGCTGCAAACAAGTGTTTAACTAAAGGAGTGCTGAGGTCCTACCTCATACAAGGAAAACCACAAAGCGTGCACAGGCTTTGGCTGTATAGTAATTCATATCTGTCATTGATGAAATGGTGTTATTCATATACTTGTTTCATTCATAGCCAGTTATTTTTTTTTTTTTGCCATATATTTGCTTTAGAGGAGATGAGTCTCACTGCATCTGTAGCGCTCTTGGTGTTTGCAAAGAGTTACTGCAACAACATCCATCACATCCCTCCCTCTCCATCTCTACCTCTCTCCGTCCCTCCCCCGTCGCCTCCTCAATGATACCGGAGCAGATCGACCAACCTGCATCCCCGGTGTCTTGTAGCCAGGCTTCCCCAGCTGTTCCTCTGTACCCAAATGAGCCTGCGCAATGGGCACTCGGCTAGTAAACCAATAGCGCGTCTGCACTTGCGAACCGGGAGAGAGTGAGAGACAACACACACAGAGGCAGTCAGAGCAGACGGGATGGAGCAGGAGCACACGGACTGTTTCCTCCGGTAAACAAGCGGAGCAGGAGCCTGGACATCACCGGCGGAAAGCGGAGGGGGGGATTTCGGGGACACAGCCATGGCGACGGGAGGAGGAGGAGTGAGGCGGCGGAGGAAAGCTGGGCTCCCGGGATTCTGCTGGAAAACCTGCTACTTTCCCATTTTGTTCTGGGTCGTTTCCGTCTGCGGAGAGGAGAACACGCTGATTGTAGAGGTAGGCGGTCCCGTGCAGAGCGGGCACAAAACATCAGGCGCACCCCAACATCCAAAACACAGATATTTAGAGATGTGTCGGGGCTGTTTGTGTGTTTCCTCTCCAGCCTTCACTGGATGTGCAGGAATGAACATCGATCCCCTCCCTCATTACTCCATGCCATCACTTCAATTCCGTTCTGTCTTAACGCACGCGGGTTGGAGCGGAGTGGTGCGCTCCTCGGGATGTGTTTTATGCACGCTTCCCCCAGCCGTACCTCGCTCTTTCTCTCTCACCCTGCCTTCCCCCCCTTTCCCACGAAAATGACACCTACCATCCCCGTAAGTAGGGATCGGGAAATGAAAAATTCAGGAGTTGGTGGACTGAATTAACTGAGGCAGAACACCGAGAGAGCAGCGGTTGAGGTCTTTTGTTTTCAGACTGCGCGCGCACTGAGCGGCTCCAGCTGCTGTCCAGTGAATTTACTAATTACAAACAAGGTGGTTTAATTGCTCATCAGGTTTGATTGTTTCCGTTGCTTTGTAGGCTTCTCTCCGGCCGCAGAGCTCCACTGTGAGGGCAAAAATAATGTGCTCATCCGCTGGTTGGGCTTTTGGCGTAGGAGTCAGACCAAGATGGTGAGGTTGGAGACTGAACATCCTCATTAGAAGCGGTTTTAACACACGTCGTTTGGCTGATTTCCAGGCGGATTATTATACTTGTTAATAGGTGACCCTGGTTTTTCATTTCACCTCTCTTGTGCGCAATTGGAACAGGGAGAGGTCAAATGCATTGTGATATCTTTGGAGGAGTCTCTGTAACGAGCTCTCAACCCGTGTTGTTAAGAGATAGCAATCAGCATGCAGAGAGCATTAAGTGGACCTCCAATGAGTGTGCTGCTTTCATGTGTGCTGAACAAAGCATCTCCAGATCCCCCCCCCACCCTCTTTCTCTCCCTTCACTGAGTCCAAATATAGCCTGCCTCCATAATTTATGGAAATGGCAGCAAGTTGGAAGAGAGAAGAGAAGAGATGGGAAGAGATGCAGACAGATGATGTTAAACAGGACTGCAGTCACACAAAGGCAGATGTTGAGAGAAAGTTCTGTGTTGATGTAAGCACAAATGAAACATGAAACTGTGACTGATGATGAAAAGATGCTCCCAATAAGATGTTCAGCTTCAGCAGACCTGTGATGCATTGTTTGCTGAATATGCACCTTGTTTGGATATTTGGGTCATGTGCTATGAAATTGAATGCTTGCAGTAACGTTTCAGCTCCAGAAGACGTGCTCAGCGGTGTTTGTGTTTCTAGTGACACTTTCATTGAGACAAAGGAAGCGCCTGTGGCTGTGCCGAGCGTGGCTGCTATAACAGCCGGGATATGTCACGGTGCCGTACAAAGGATGAGATGTTTTCACTGAGCCTTTTTCCCTGAGAAATCATAATCCTCTCAAAGCTATTGTTGGTACACGTCATGCTAATGTGGACTCACACAGATGTACTGTACAAGTCCAAGGTTTTAGTACAAAATATTCCAGCAGATCTACGATGATGTGCTGCCTGAAATTCCTTAGTCAATATTTCAGCTGCCAGATCGTTCTATTGGTACCGAGAACATAAAACCTTTTGTGTGAAAAGGTCTGAGGAAAGCGTACAAGTGCACTTCTAATCATTATTTTCATCTGCTGATTATCATCTTGGTTAATTGTTCTGTTAGAAACAGTCCAGAACTCAAAGACATCCAGCTTGCTGTAACATGAGACAAAGAAAATCAGCACACCCTCACAGTTGAGAAGCTGAAACGAGAGAATGTTTGGTGTTTTTGCTTGAAAAATTACCTTTATCGATTATCAGAATAGTTTCAGATTAATGTTTTGACTAATTGGAAATTAATTTGAGCTTTATACACACACAACATACTTTGCTTGCATGCCAGTGATAATTATGTAAGAGCCAGCTATTTAAAAAAAGATGAATCTCCTCATGTACATCAACAAAAATATAGTAAACATGTTTTCAGTGAGCATTTATTTGCAAGTTATGATCTTATGTTGTGAATTGGATTTGTGTGTTTTTATGTAGTCTAATTCTTGCAAAGTGGAATAATAACTCAATGTTTTATTATTAAAACAGCATAAGTGTTTCTTCGTAACTCATCACTCAAATATTTCTCTCTTCCAAGCAAATGATGTCATTCGATGTTTTTAACAAAGCTTCTCCAGTGAGGTCTCAACCAACCAATCAAAATCCTCTCCGCTTCAGATTTTCACAGCATCAAGGTTCCTTTGTGTGCACGGCGTGGCCACATGACGCCGTTTAGAAGATGATGTATACTTTTCATCTCCTAATTGGCGTCCTGTTTTTCCTGAATCAAAGGTTCAGTGCAACAACAAAGTCCCACTGGTGTTAAAAAACATACATCAAATGGTAATTTACGCAAGGACGGGGGCTCCTGCTGAACATATTAATTGACACTAATTATTAAATGCATCCTCCTTGTTAATCACAGGTTTTAATTGCAATAAATAATAATTTAATTGGTATACAGGTCGCCTGCCAGCTGCCTGCCGTGCTGTTTGTAAAAAGCTCACACTGTATGTACCACAGGGACACGGTGATTTTTACAGATCCGGGATGTTGTAAACATGACTGTGAAGATGTGTTTGTGTTCTGAGTTTTCTCTCCTACTTGTATTTGATTGTTGACATACTATGTGTCTTTGCTGAAATGATGATTACGTGCACACATGCTGAGATCTTTTCATGACAGCTCTGCAGCAAACATTTGACTGTAGTCGCAGAGGTCACATCTGTGCAGACCTTGATGTTTTACGTGAAGCTGCATGAAAACATGTTTTGATCATGTCTCAACTGTCATGTATGTATTTATTTATTTATTTATTTATTTATTTGCTTCACTTTGTGGTGCTGGAAGTATTTTTCCATGGTTTCCGGGAGTAAACTGCTGTCTGAGGTCCATGTGCAGAGCCATACTGTGATGACCATTTCAATGTCACATGTGTTACAAGCTGTTTTATAGCCTAGTGGGTCAAATATTGAGGGGGAAATTAACTACTTTAACTAACAACTACTTTAAAACACTGCAGTGATTGGACTGTCTATAGCACCAGCAGTTGTGTGTAGGACTGTGCGTGAGAGGATCGCCAACGTTAACACAAATCATACTGAGGGGGAACCTGAACATCTGAACCAAATTTATTGGCAGTTCATCCAGTAGTTGTTGAGACATTTTATGTCAGACAATCTCACAAAAATGTCAACCTCATGGTGACACTAGAGGAAGTCATGGATCACCAAAGTCATGAGGATTTATAAGTCATGAGGAATTTGTGCAAATTCCTTTTGTGAATATTGAGATATTTTGGTCTGGACCAAAGACACCCTGCTAGGGTGGCTAAAACACACTGGATCATATATCAAATATTACAAAAATAACCTGAAATGTACTTGAAATATTTGTGTAACCTCCTTTAAAAATACGTAGTGTTTTTTTTTTTTTTAAGTCACAGACTACTGCTGTAAAAAGAGAATATCATCGTGCATGTAAACGCACCATCAGTTTGGTTGGTGGTCCAATTTTTTTTAGTTTACTTAAAACACAATTTGAAGTTGACATTTATTTTTACTGAATCATTTTGCCTGTTTTCTTGTTGACATGGATTTACATCAGCTCAGTATTTTGTTTCTTTTGTTCTGCCCAAGACGAGAGTTATGTCAAGTCGTCCATCAGCACCACACTCAACCATGAAACACCGTCTGCCGCCCACCTCAGCTTCAGGTTGTTGCACTGACACAGAAACACATGGGTTTCGCTTGCTCAGCCTATCATCACAGAGGGAAGATACAGCTCGTGAGTGAGGCTGGTGCAGCGAAAACACAGATGGTTGGTTAGCAGACGAGCAGAGACTGGGGGAGAGAGAGGGAGAGAGAGAGAGAGTGAGCAAAGGGAGAAGGAGGCGTTCAGTTCTTTGTCTGACTCACTGGTTTATGCTCCTTTGTCTGTTTACACAATAGGTCAGAAATCTGTGGTCAAAACCTGCTAATGTTTGGAAAGAATATTTTTGGCTAGCAGGTATAGACAACTGTTGTGTGGGCTTTAGAGCTTGTTGTTGTTGAGAAGCCTTTTGTGTAGCTCGCTAAATGGTAGATTAACCCAATGTTAGTGATTGTCCTAATGCTGTTAAGTGATCAATTTATTAATTGATTGGTTGACAAGCAAAGTATGTTTATAGATTACAATGGCATGAAAGCATTTCTTTGAGGACGATACATTTTCCAGCTGCTCCGGTTTGCATTCACAAAGGCAAAAGCTCAGTCGCACTGAGAGGGTAGATGTTCCAGGATTCGGTTCAACCGGATTAACAAGGTCGGATTTACGAATGTTCTGATGCTCAGTGGTATGGCCAAAACATTTAATTGTGATTTTTATTTTAAGCTTGGGACGATTCAAGGTGTTAATAGTTTCTGAGAGTGAACCCTAAAGTTGTGGGCTGATTAAACTGAAAACAATTAAATAAAAGAGAGAACGGTCCCAGCTCACATGACATGGTTAAGCAACATTTCAGTCAAAAAAAATATAGTATAAAAGCAGCTGAAAGAACAAAACTTTGCACCCTTAAAATGTTTGATTTGACTGCTGCCATGATCACCTGAAAGTCTGGATGGGACACCTCTTATAAATAGTTAAACATTTACCACCAACTCTCTGTAGATGATGATAATGTTACGTTTTGTACTGGTCGTACCCAAAAGCGAACACAGAACACAGTACACCATGAGGGAAAAGTTGGAAGTCTTAATTCACAAAACGGTGAAGGTGAATCTAAGGCAGGTGAGGTTGGCACGAGCGGCAGGCAGGTGAACAATGGCGGAGTCTTGAATCCGTAGAAACGTGGAAGCCGGTGTCTGGTTGCAGATGTCAAGGCAGAAATGCTGAGGCACAAGAGGAAGACAAAGAAACTGCTCAAAACAAAGGCAAACATGAAACACCCTTAGGTTAACATGAAATACAAGGTTAGCGAATGTATTCTACCACTTGTCGATAGGAATAATCTGGCGGTGAACTTCAGGCAGCCGGGGATAATATAAGACGATGGGTTGATTGGCTGTCAGGTTCCCAAAACAAGATCATGCCCACATACAAAGATATGCGCAACACATGAGGGAGAAACACAAGAGAAACGGAGAACTAAATAATTTCACTGCATATGTCTGTAATGCTGGTGTTTGTGCTTTTTTTTTGCAGTGAGGTTCATTTGCACAGAAAGGGGCCAATGCATATTACCAAATTTAAATATGTGCAAATGGCACGGGATTACCGAAACGCAATTTGCTTGACAGCGCATTTAGGGGTCTATTTCACCCTTTTGCGGGTCCTTTTGAGAATTACACGCTGTCTTTATGTGTTATTTGTGCAAGACTCTCCATTTGCACTGCTGTTACTGTAGTATTAGCAATTTTATTTTAGCATTTTCCCATAACTGTCAATTGTGTCTGCAGTGGCCAAGTTACATAGCCTCACTTTAATGCAGCTTTAAAGACATGCAAAATAAACAAAACAAAACACTTTTCTCTGCAGAAAGTCATTTTTTATTTTTAAAGTCAGTGTGGCTCTAAAGGAGTCTCAGAGTGAAATCGAAGGCAGACTGAGTTTGATGTAGTAGAAAACTGAGATTGATGAGAGAAGGCTGGATTTGGTGGGATTTGATACTCGGCCAGTTTTATCGATTGCGTTTTTGAAGTCTTTCTCTGAGTGGTGAGTTTTACACTTTTCTAGAGACTGGGGCCCTTCTCAAAATGGCTGCATGTACCTACCAGCATGATGATGATGATGATGATGATGATGATGATGATGATGATGAATATAAATAATGATGACTAAGGCAGCGATTGTTGATGGTTTTATTTGAGGGAAGTGTGTTTCCAAACCTCTCTGTGTGCTTTTTTTTCTGTCTGTTTTTCTCCTCTCCCCCAAGAGGAGAGGAGCTCGGGGAGGAAGGCTGGTCCCTGGGGTGTTGTAAACACCACATTACACCCAAGAAATGGGCTAAATTAGCCTGCAATGCTGCACTTCTCAGAGCCGTGTGTGTTTATGCACACTGTGTAGGCGGGTGTGAATTCACGGCTCTTACTCGTAGTTTAAGCTTTGTCGTGATTCGCTGTCCTTGGAGTGAAGCGCACACATATGGAGCCTGTTCTTCATATTAATGTCTATTTTTCTGCAAGCGTCACCCGCTGCGCTTAAGAGCATTTAGGCTTTTTGACGGACAGCCTCATTGTTTTACAGTCCTTCCCCTCTCTCCCTCTTTATTCATCTGTCTCAAGTTTTTTTTTTTTCCACTTCCCTCGGCTCCATTGTCTTTCTCGCCCTCCCACACACACTTTACCGTGCACTCAGTGCAAGCTGCAGCTGTAAATAAGAGGAGTTGTCATTGTGCATTTGATGAGGATATAGTACTGTTTGTAGTCAGCGAGCCAGGAACAAACAGAAGAAGTACTGAGAAGGAGGTTATGTGGTGGATGGTTAGCTCAGCTGAACTCCATCAACCTACCTTTTTAAATAATTGACACAAACTACTATGATATAAATGACGATGTGCATCACTGCCTGTTATGTGGTTGTTATGTCTGTTCTGGCTTCCGAATCTAAGCACCGTAGAAGTCTGAAGTAGTTAGTTTTATTTATGTATTTCATTAAAATGAATCTAGTGAACAATCCTGCAAAAATTAATAGAAATAAAAAACTGAAAAAATGAATTCAAAGCTGAGCATGAGTTTGGTACAACTTACTCGTAAGGCTATTTATAAGGGGTTAGTAAGTTGTAACTAATGACTTTATCAATAGTTGATGATAATTTTGTAGATAAGTTATAACACTTTGGGTTACCAGGTTGGGAAAATATCTCATTAATAAATGATCATGAGTGACTCACTTTCTAAAAAAGTCATCATGTCTTAAGTCAAAGGAGTAAATATTAATATGACATTAATAAAGGGTAATAAACATAAGAATAAGAAACGTACCAGTTATGGAGGTTTCACAGAAGCAGTCATTGTAACAAATACATTAATAAACGCAAATGTGCTGACAACTATATAACCATATATCTGTTATAATGTTTTACTTTATAAGTTCGGAGGTTAAAAGGGCTCAAGAATGAAAAAACAAAGTGTCCTGCTAGCAGAGGAGGAACTTCAGTCTTGTTGTTCTGGTCAATGATCCAAATGCTGACTCTTTTTATAAAGCCGTATTACCGTATCGCCTTCATCGCCTCGCGCCTCGACTACTGCAGCAGCCTCTTCACCTGCCTGAGCCTCAAATCTATTAATCAGCACCAGGCTGTACAGAACTCAGCTGCCAGGCTTTTAAAAAGATCCAGGAGAAGTGATCCAGCACGCCTGTTTCAGCCTCCTTGCACCGGCTCCCTGTATGTTTTAGAATAGACCTCGCTGTTGACTTTTAAGACTCTTCATGGCCTCCTCGCTATATATCTGACTTCTTAGTCACATGCGAGCGAGTACATAGCCTGAGGCGCAGCTGAAAACTAGAGGTGACAGAGCGTTCACAGTCAGAGCCCCGAGTCTAACGAGCTGCCTGAGGAAATCAGGTCGGCAGAATCACTGACCTCTTTTAAATCTCTTTGTAAAACAGACTTATCGGAGAGTTTTTCAAGATTTTACTTGATTTTAATTGACTTCCCTTTTGCTGGCGACACCGTCATTGGTTTTGTTTGCTGATTAATACATTGGAAATATAATCTGCTTGTTGTTGCGTCGAGTGAAACGCCTTGTAACGTGGGTTCAGAAAAGTCCTCTAAACAATGATGATTATTATTATTAGGTAAACCATTTCATGAAGGGCCACTAAGTGCATCCCTCCTCCCTTCCTGGATTTGTACATTTAAATATTTAAACAATGGAGTTGAAATTAATTAGGAAGCTTTGAAACGCTGCTGTTGGCTGCTTGTCTATTTGTTTCTTGACGCAATAGAGAAAGAAACCAGAACTTGTGCAGTGAAACGAGTAATGAAACAGATTTCGTCAGTGACTGATTCAGTCTATAGTAGGGTCATATACAGTAGGTCTAAACTGAGACTGGAATCCAAGGGTTTTCATAGGAGAACGGTGCATAAATAGGTGTGTGTTTTGTCACTTGGTGGTGGACTTTTGCTTTATGGTGCTGAGTCACTTACAGCCTCTAATAATTTACCATAATGTCACCGGTTTTCAAATCTGCCTTATCTGCATAAAGCTCTGCGAAAGGAGTGAAAAGGGTAAGAAGAGAAAGAGGACGAGTTGTATAATACTGCAGCAGGAGACAGGACGTCAGGCAGCGAAGGTAGAGACTCGAGATACTGATCTGGCTAAAGATGGGGAGAGAGGAGAGGAGAAGAGAAGAACAGGGGAAAAAACAAAGACAAAAAGAAAAATTAAATGGTGCAAGACTGATTTAGCAGTACAGCAGCCCAGACTATAGACAGGCAAAGTGAGAAATGAACTTTGACTGAAAAATTTGACAAAGAAGAAACGAGTGGACAGCAGCGAGGAGAACACGAGAGGTTTCCAACATGGAAAGAGACGGAATGACAGGACGAGTTGATATAATGCTGAACTCCCTCCCTCTGATGTTTATGTGCTCGTGTCTCTGTGATGTGAGTCATACCTTCTGCAAACCTAAACTAACAGGATTAAACCAAATTACATGCAATTATTTTTATGTATACATGTTCTGTTTTGTTTCTTTCACATTTAAAGATATAAATAATGCAGAAATGTATTTTATATATATATATATAATGCAGAAATGTATTTTATCCATTGATTTCCAAGGGGCTGTTTGTCCATCTGAATCTGCACCTGGCAGGATTTTAACATGAAAAGTGCAGCTATCTTGTCTTTTATCTATTGTGAGGCTTTAACACAGGAGCCAGAGTGGGAGTCAGTATTTAGATAGGGGGTGGATGTAACAACTTAAATTTGTGTGTCTATATATATAGTATCTCTCAAAAGGGAGTACACCCCTCACATTTTTGTAAATATTTGATTATATATTTTCATGTGACAACACTGAAGAAATGACACTTTGCTACAATGTAAAGTAGTGAGTGTACAGCTTGTATAACAGTGTAAATTTGCTGTCCTCTCAAAATAACACATCACACAGCCATTAATGTCTAAACCGCTGGAAACAGAAGTGAGTACACCCCTAAGTGAAAATGTCCAAATTGGGCCCAATTAACCATTTTCTGTCCCTGGTGTCTTGTGACTCGTTAGTGTTACAAGGTCTCAGGTTTGAACAGGGAGCAGGTGTGTTAAATTTGGTGTTATCGCTCTCACACTCCCTCATACTGGTCACTGGAAGTTCAACATGGCACCTCGTGGCAAAGACCTCTCTGAGGAGCTGAAAAAAGAACGGTTGCTCTACTTAAAGATGGCTGAGGCTATAAGAATATCTTCTTATAGCCTCAGCCATCCAAGACCCTGAAACTGAGCTGCAGCACGGTGGCGAAGACGATACGGCAGTTCAACAGGACAGGTTCCACTCAGAACAGGGAACAGGCCTCGCCATGGTCGATCAAAGAAGTTGAATGCACTTGCTCAGTTTCACATCCAGAGGTTGTCTTTGGGAAATATAGAGTGCTGCCAACATTGCTGCCGAGGTTGAAGGGGTGGGGGGGTCAGCCTGTCAGTGCTCAGACCACACGCCGCACACTGCATAGGTGTTGTGTATATTTTTAGCTTAACTCACAGCTGGTTGAAGTCATTTTGCCAGTTGGTCCCAAAGCATGTTTAAAGAAAAAGCTATATGGGACACAGCTACAACACTCTGTTGTTTTGTTTTTTTTAAATGGCATTACTTTGAATTTAGCTCAGTTGGTAGAGCAGAGTTTTACCAAAACAGAAATGCTGGGTGAGTCTGTCAACATGGTCACAGCTTTTCACAAATTATTCCGTTACCTCTCGCTGTTGTTTTATTTCTTTATGCCTCCTTTAGCTTTATGTCATAAACGATAAACAAGCTGTGATTTTTTTTTTTTTGGGGGGGGGACAAACAGGAGGATACAGTGTTAAAAGCCCATGTTGTCACAACAGCACAAAAACAGGAAGACCTTAAGGGAAAGGCGTTGTGCAGGACAGATGACAGTTAATGCACCCTGCAGATCACTTTTAACATGTGCCAGGAACTAATACACTGCATAGTGCATTCAGCCCGTCTGGCAGTGTGTTGCAGCTCGAGATGAGAGTCCAGCAGCGCAATGGAGCCTCATCACATGAGATACTGAGCAGGACGCAAATGCAAGTGCAGTTCTAATTAAAAATGAACATCAGGCAGGGCTCTGTCTGTTATGAGAAAAGCATCTTGCTTCTCTATAAGCTCTCTGGGTGCAGCGCAGAAGGACATAGAGAGTGTTTTACGTTTGATCACTGCGGTAGCACAGGAGGAGGAAACAATTTTCACACTGAGATGTAAATTTAATTACACTATTTGCCTGCAGCAAGAACAAATCATGCCAGTGTAGCACCCTAATGTTCATCACTGATCATACACTCATTGAATTATCTGGTTTTTCTACATGACGCTTAAATAAAAATAAAAGTCACTAATTAAAAAGTGCAAAAAGGGCAGCATGGTAGCTAAGTGGTTAGCATGTCGCCTCCTGGGTTCACATACTTAAAGAATGTCCAGCTGCTGCCTTTCTGTTTGGAGTTTGTTTCCTCCAGGAGAAAGACATGCAGGTTAGGGAGTATCTGAAAACAATGTGCACCGTTGTGCTACGGTTTCTGCGTTGAACGACATGTTTCCTTGAAATGTTGTGCAACGCTTGGAGATATGTTTTCTCGGTTTGGTGGCTGTGTCAGACTTGTTACCCAATCAGTAGCAACGTGTGTATATAAACACCTTAAAAGGCAGTGCAGTGTTCAAGGCTCAAAAATGCCTGAGGGCTTCGACTTATTGACCCCACCTCTTGGCCAATGATTGCTGGCTTTGGCCCCCTGAGACCCTGGTCAGGAAACGTGCGTATAGAAAACTAATAGATGAACGGAAATGCACACAAATAACAACTACATATAAAGAACAAGTCCTCCTCTTTTATCCCTGACAAAATATTGTGTGTTGTAGTGGAAAGAAGCTGTAAACACAACACATTATGACCGTTTAAAGTTGATTTAATGAACTTGTTAGCAAACAATTGCCTCTTTACACAAGCAGCAGATTCAGCGCAACATTATCATTCATTTGGAGTCGTGTTTCTTCCCATCTGGTCCAATATTCACTCTCTTCTTGCTCACTGTGCTCACCAGCTAGTCTCTAGCTGTGTCTTGTCTGCTGTTCGGTGCTGAGCAGGTCATGCATGGTGAGCTTTTTAGCTGAAAACAGCTGCCTGAGAGTGGTGAGAGGGAACCAAAACAATAAAGTTGCACTGAATTGAAACATGGTTAAAAGCTCTGTATAGCTGAGGCGGCTGCAGACTCTGACGCTATTTCTCTGGGGGTTTGTCACTGTGAGCGACACCTTTCACATTACACATTGTCATTTGATGCAGTTCAAATATAAACATATTGATTATAGCAGCTTTAAATCTTCTACAACCCTAAATCTGTAAGCTCCTAAATGACTGATGAACGGCGCGTCCTGACTGAACTTTGAAGAGCAGTGTTTAGAAGATGACAGCTGTCTGAAGGGCTGCTCTGACACAATAGAAGAACTTCCCACGTCCTTCCATCCATCTTTCAGGCCTCCTCCTTCTCTTCTGCTCCCTCTATCTGTCAAATCTCCATCGATCTGTTGATAAATCTGTTCATCCATCTGTCCATCACTCCACACTGAGCGTGTGCTTCACAACAGCCGCTGCCATCGAGCCTTTGTTGCATCCTGAAATGTTTTACTTTGAAGTGATGCTGTAATGATCCGGCAACGACTCCGGTGCTGTGTTATCATTGTTCTGATGTTTCCGTGTGTACTTTTACAGAGGTCACCTGTCAATCAGACAGTGTCGGTGGTGCTGTGATGTCTTGGCTTTTATAGTGGTTAGATCTTCAGTGATGTGTATTAGTAATTATATTTATTTGATATTTAATCTGCAGCTTCAGACTTTCTATATGTTGGCAGTTTGATTGATTTGACCTTATAGCTGCTCAGTAACCAAACTGATAATAAATGACAAATAGGATGAGTAATAAAAGCCAGTTGCTTAGAAATAAGCAGAGTAAAAACTTTTTGTGTAGTGACAAGGAGCTGAACGATGTATGACTAGTGAGAAGTCTTAATTCAACCCATGCTGGAGTGGTTTTCTTTAAGTTGAAGTCAATGAACCTGTTATGTGTATATATGGGATGTTGTGTTTGTGTGTTTTCCTTTCTGCCCTTAGCAGGACCTCGCCCCGCCCCCAATGCCGCAGTCAGCAGGCTGATTCCACTCTCCTTATCAGTGGAGAGTATAAGGGCTGGAGAAGGAAGCTGCTGTGTGGAGAGTATGGTGGTCTACAGCGAAAGAGACAGTGGTTACCGAGAGTGTTGGAAGTCTGCGGCGAATGTGTGGCAGTTGGCAGAGACAGTAACCAGTAGTGACAACAGTGGGAGCCCTGCGGTTAAGTGTAGTGATTTACTGTTTTTGGTTTGCACCTTGTGCTGGTGTGTGACAGTTTGCCATCACTACTTTGGTGTTTAGCCAATACCTTAGTTCCCTTTAAAAAGGACCCTTGTTGCTCGCTTCCCTTTTGGGAGTTGTTTTCTGTTTTACTGTGCATTTAGAGACTCCTTTTGTTAAATACTCTAAATAATCTCCTTTTTCTCTTTAACTTACTCCTGTCTGTTTATTCTGCCCTGGAACAAATTTATTAATTGTACTAGCCTCCTCCCCCTGGGCTTCAATCTGAGGTTTGTAACAGAACAGAAAAATTACAAATTATGTAAAGAATAGAAAAGACAACTAAAATGTTTATAATGTTTTTAGAAGAACATTTCACTGAGATGAAATGTCTGTGAAACTCACTAAAGTAAATAAAAGTCACTTTTATGCTTCTAAACAATGAATTTACTGAAAATTGTGCAGAGACAAGCTGCCTCTAATAACGCAGTGAAAGACCTGGCATCCGCTGCACAGTGTTGTAGTTGACAAATACTGAATGCATGTATCATAAAGTATGAAGGCAGCGTGGCAGAAGGCTGCAGGTGTGGAGGAGGAGGTTTTATTTGAATACAATCAATTGGCTCGACAGAAGTTACTAGCTCTGCAGACTCTGATGTATTCCTGAAGGGGTTTCTGAATTATTGAGAATATCATGAAGGCAAAGCTTTGCTCTTGTTGAGTCATGACTGTCTTCCTTTGTTTACATTGCTTTGCTTTACAGCCACGATAAAACTGGCTGATACTCTTTGACACAGATTCCAGTATATAAGGAACATGAAAACAGATTCCCTTTAAAATTTTGTTATTGTGACACAAATGCATTTTAATGCACTTCATTCAGCCCCCTATCCTACTAATGACGATTCAGCACCTCATAATTTACATCCAAAGCCAAGGTTCAGTGTCAGTGCAGAAACTAGTGCACCCTATATGTAGCGAGGTCGAAAGTAAAGCCAGATTGATGCTTGGGGATAATAGGAGTCCCACTGTAAATACAGGTTTTGAATTATTGTTAATTGTTGGATTTTCTTCGTTGATATCACCAAAACAACACTAGATGCATTAGTACTGTCCGTGATCGGTCTGTCATACTTTCAACTTCAAACTCTCCACAGTTACTGTGTTTACATTCTTTCATTTCTTTGTGCTGTAGAGCAACGTACTTGTAGAACTATATCTGTTACTGAACAAGAGACTATAGTGTAGTCGCAGTGTTTACGTTTATTCATTCACGCAGAGCGGTGATCGTGGTGAGCAGGAGCTGCATGGCTTTGCTAGATGTGTGTATCTGAAAAAGCAGCAGATCTTTAACGATGTCTTCCATCACCAGAGAATCGGTTCTTAAAGTCCCCACATGGTATTTCTGTAGCCCTGAGCAGCTAGAGCAGCAGTGTTCAAAGGCTCCTGCTATAACCTCTTAACATCCATCTATAAATCAAGCTCAAGGGTGTGAAGGTCGGTGTGGTGGATGGGCTTGTTGTACATCTGAGTTCATCTTCCATCACAGACCTGCAATAAATAATAGCCTTTTTTATCGAACGGGATCTTTTCCTTACTAAAAGACGTTGTCATTGAAATTGATCCTGATGATTTGGAAAATCACCCAAAATTGACCTTCTTGTCCAGTGGGGTTTGTATATTTTACATTTGGAACAGTTAGCTTTTATTATATAAAACAAAGATAAAACCGTCTTTGGCGAGAGATCACTCCTGGCCTTACATCATCTATATCCTGGCAGTCATTGATCCGTGTGTCTTCCAGCACGTGGCCAGGGACCTTTTGGGTGAGTGTTTGTGGGGTGTTATATGACACCACAGACATGAGGTCATAGCTATGAGCCCATCGGTCCCACCAGAGCGTTCTTCCAAAGGGTTTCACACTACATAAGTGTGTGTGTGCGCTGATGTTTGAATTTGAGATTATTCATGTATTCATCCATTTTCGTATCGTGGTGACAGCAGGCTATGCAAGGTAGTCTAGACCATCTTCTCTTCAGCAACGTTTTCCAGCTCAACCTGGGGGATCCCGAGGTTTTCCCATGCCAGATGAGATATATAATTTCTCCACCGTGTTCTAGGTCTACCCTAGAGTCTCATACCAGTTGGACTTGCCCAGAAAACCTCCAGAGGAATGCGTCCTGATCCTGATCAGAGGCCCGAACCACCTAGGTTTCTTCTGACATGAAGGATCAGGGTCTCCATTGATGTTTTCTGATATGGGTGAATGCTCTTAGAGCAGCTTTAGACACTGTAGACTGTTAGATGGTGATGGAACAGTGGATAAGACACACATTTGGTGTGAGAGACCCCCCCACACTTCACTGTGACACATCCACCAATGTGTCCCTGAGCAAGACACTTAACCTGTAGGTGCTCCAGAGGCGTTCAAACTCTAAATTTAAAAAGAAAAATTTAAAAAAGATCAGTTTTCTCTGAGAGTGCACTGGACTGGTTCTCCTCCTATCTCTCGGATAGCAGTTTTTCTGTGACGCTTGGTCCCTGCTGCTCTTCCCTTTGGTGTGCCTCAGGGTTCTGTCTTGGGTCCTGTATTCTTTCCTTAGTATTTGCCTTCCTTAGGTCAAATCAGTTGCAATTTTAAATGTCCCCCTCACAACCTTTACACTGATGATATCTAGCTTCATGTTTCTAAGACTGTAACTATAATTCAGTGTCCAGCATTGTGATGCTGCTCGACCCGAACCGTAGCAGTAGCTGCTGCTTGATTAATCGAGCAATCATTTCTTTCTATAAAATGGCTGAAAATGGTGAACAAGGTCCATCAATTTCCCGCAACCCAAGTCTTCAAATGTTGCCTTTCCAAACAACAGTCCAAATATATTATCAGGCTATACTTTTAAACACATTCATATAGGGCTGCAGCTAACGATGATTTTAGTATTCGGTTCTATCGCTTCGTTTTAAGAACTACATTTGTATGGCGGCGGCGCTGCCCACCCCAGTAACGGGATCAGCTGTGTACGTTGATAGGATAGATATTTATTAGTCCTTCAGGAAATTCATAGTGTGTCATACAGAAAACATCAGACCAACAACATCAACAGACCAACAAATTTGAATTTGAGAATGTTTGACAATTTAGTACTTAAACATTAAATCGATAATCAAGAAAGCTGTTGATAGGTTTTCTCTCTGTAATTGACGCTGCCAACAAAACCGTGCTTAAAGAAAAACGTAGGACAACCATTGTCACTTTCCTCCCCACCCACAGACACTCTTTATGAAACTCTTCTTGAACCCACATTGTCATCAAGCTAAAAACAGGGCTGTTATATTTGGTTTTTGAAAAGTTTGACATTTTCCAGACAGAGGATCTTCACCCTGCAGCGACAATATGCCATTTGGAAGATGCTTTTATCCAAAGTGCCTCACAGTAACATGACTGCATACATTTGAAGCTTGGATTGCCCCAGTGGGAGTTGACCCCTTAACCCTCACTGCGTTAGTGCTGTATTACAAAAGTTCATAGTCAGCATTCCTACAGTCACTGCTTTTATTCCTTGGTCAAATATGAAAGCTCAGTTCTCAGTGAAAAAATGGATAGGTTCTGATGAAAATAATTGATGTAACCTTAAACTCTATTTTAATGAGGCTGCGTTTTTCAGACGACGTGGAAAATGACAGGCCACTTTATAAGATTTATGCATCCACACACAGGAGGGCATTTAATTCTCTATATATTTATGTATTTTTGTATAAATCAAATAAAACCAAAACGTTTATCTACAGAGCTTCACAGAACCAACGGGTAAAGCTCTCCGCTCCCTCCTGCTGCTCCGAGCAAGATGCCAGGAAGCCAGAAATCAAGCCACCAGTCGGGCTTCTACAGTCTCTTCAGATACCCCCTGAGCCGCACCACTCACTTTCCTCTGACAGACGAGAAACAATCACAGTAGGCACCGTGCGAGCGAGTGAAAGTGTGTGAGAGAAAGCTGTTCTGAACATTTGTGACAAATACATCCCTGGCGGTGAGGAACTCTTGTTGTGTTGCTGCTTAGATGGAGACAGAGAGAGTGGGAGATTGAAGAAGAAGTGTGTGTGTGTGTTTGTAGTTCTGATAAACTGAGGCACTTTGTTGTGTATATTTGGTTGGAGTCAGGCAAAATAAGCACTTTGGTTAGTCAAAGATCATGCTTTCAGTTAAATGTCGAACACGTCATGTCTCGTGCCTCAAGGTGCTGCAGACTTGTTTCTACAATAAATGTTTTCAGTAACCAATACAACTGCAGTTGTTCTGAGAGCATAATAAAGAGTGGATATTTTAGTGGAAAACCAAATAAAATACACTGTCATGGAACATTTTCTTGATGCCTTCAGTGTCAACATTTTGAGACTTTACAAAATAGGATCATAATGATGAACATTTTCCTCATTATGTTAATAGGAAATGTAATCCTGGCAGCATTATATTTCCAAATAATCGTCCGTCTATCCATTACCTTCAACCGGTTCTCCTTAAAGACGTAGTTTGGGGGCTGGAGCCTATCCCAGCTAACACATGGCGAGAGGCGGGGAACCTGGACGACCGGACCAGTCAGTTCTACAAAGTGCTTGCACATGACGTGTATGTAAATGCTCTGATAGATAAGGTTGTATTTTTACCTTTTACTTCAAAGAGCTCTGTGCTTTACCATCTTATCTTTGATCTGTTCAATTCAATAATTAAAAAAGCATTTCAAAATAGCCCCGAGTGTCTGCAGATATGCCTGTCAACGTTGTTGGGGCTGTGAAGGTGTATTAGAGGTCAGAGCCAGGTCAAAGCTGTAGTGAAACCAGAACTTCTGGGTTCAAACCTCATTCAAAATCTCATTGACATTTGTAAAAACACAAGTAACTAAAAATCCAACCTTGCAGCATAACCTTTATATATTAAAGAATGTGATTTAAAGAAAAATTATCCAGTTTCTCAGTTTTTTGGCACCTTAAACAAACCCTTATTTACCATAATCCCTTGACCATTGTGGATTAAACATGACTGCTTGAAAGCAGGTCAGATACAACAGTGTTAGTTTACAGCTAAAGAGAGTTCAGGTGGATATTATGCATATAGGTGACACACTGGCATATTTTTATGGGAGCTTTTGTATGCCAACAACACAATCATGTCAATCACAAAGGCTTCAGTTGCTAATTTTGATTTGTGCTAGAATGTAGAAAGTAGGGCTGGGCAATATGGCCAAAAGTGTTATCACGATAAAACATTATATTGATAATTATCACGCTAAATGTTAAATCATTATTTATTTAATTGGTGTTTTAAAATTTTCTTTACGGTCAGAACATGAACTAACATTTGATGCCAATCATTGGATCACTTCACAAATCTGAGGCAGAACATTCAAAACTATTATGATAAAATCTTTTTTCAGTCCCGTTTCCCCAATAAAATAAATATCTTACCAGTGATTAAATCAAACAGTTTATTGAACATATGTTAAATTGTTATTGAGGAAAATTATATCACTATAATTATTGTTTTATTGCCCAGCCCTTGAATAAAGTCTCAAGAACGTGCTTAATTTTTTTTTAAAGGACGGGTGAAAGTTATATGAATGAGACATTTCATTTCTACTGATGCTTAATCTCATTCATTTGTGTTAAACTTGAGTTCGCCTCACCATTTTTTTGCCAGGAAGGAAAACCCAGAGTTTATACCAGCTAATAAATTTGATCCCTTTCAGGGATTGTCTCTACATCATCTTTTCCTGCCAAGTGTACAAATAGTGGAAGTAAATTTCATTACCAAACATCTACTAATCTGCCTCTTCAGTTCCCGTCCTCAGCCAGCGAGGGAAGCCTCCCTGACAAAACGATGCTGACTCCTTTTTCATTTTCCGTACAAACATGAAACCGCACCAGCAGACATCAGCTCTCTGGGTGCAACGACGAACAGTGATTTCATTCATTAATCACTCGATGTTCAGCATCGCAGACTGTGTTGACTTTCTTCAGTGAAATCTTATTGTTGTACGTGATGTTTGTGAGCACAGGGAGGTGAGTACACAGAGTCCAGAGTGATTCACTTCCATTTTCAGTTCCTCCGAGATCAGACCGGCTCTGATCAAATGGGACTTTTTATTCTGCTCAGGCAGACGGCTGGGGACTGAACATTAGCTCCACCCTGAACAATTACAACAGAAAAACGCTCCTTACACATGAATGCAACAGAAACAATAACCCACTAAAAGAATATATAATAGAAACAGGAGCTATGCAGTGACTTAAAGTGAATCGCTGAAAACATCAGGTCTGTGTGAGCTTTGACTAGAGCTCCACTCTCGTTATGTCTTCTTCTTCTGCGATGGTTTAATGGCACCTTCTGGAGAATTAGCTCCACCAGCTGTTTACCTCCAACTAATAATCATATAACAGTAGTGGATGGAAACAAGTGTCATTCACGTTTTCTTCTGCAGATTTTATTTGGATATTCTGTTATAATTTGTGCTGCATTTGGCCGGAAACTTGAAAATTGTGGCATCCGGTGTCTGGTCAGATTCTTAGGCTACGTTCAGCCCAGATCTGATTTTTTTTGCCTGAAAGTGACCCGCATGTGTTACAGGTACCGGGCCGCGGCACCCATATGTGTCCACACATGTCACAAGAAAAATGGTGAGACAGAGAGACGTGGTGTTTCCTATATGAAATCTCAGCAGTTCTTTATTGAAATTTCCTTTATACCATCAGAATTGTCTTTGTTTCAGTTTCCCAGTATTTATCAGTACTGTCTTGTACATGTCTTGTGTTCTTGGACACATTGTTCATGTTCTTAACATAACATGCAATAAAACTCCAAACACAAAATTATACACATTTTACTTCCATATCTCCAGATATCCATCTGTCCAAATACTTTTGGCTATTCCTGCAGTGCAAATTACACTGAGACACTGACGCCATGAAATATGACTCTGACTCGCTGACAGTAAGACACTATTCATCACTAACACATATATAAAAATGTGTACAATAACAACATTGTCAATAGTTTTAAACATAACACCATTCCAAAATATTCCAACATGCTACATCGTTTATGGAGCCAGCCAGTATGTTACTCTAACCCCAAAATAGTGGAGACGTGTGGCCCACGCTAGCAGCTTACGCTAACATGCTATTAACAGAGTAACCCGCCTCATGTGAAACCATATCTCCAAAACCTGCTCATTTTACTCTTATACTTTAACTCAACTTATCTCTCAGCATTCACTAACGAACTACAGTGATTTCTGTGATGATTTAACACATTACTAACCTGAAATACAGGGAAAAGGGTGAGACAGAGAGACGTGGTGTTTCCTCGCTGAAATCTCCGCAGTTATTGAGGGAAAACAGCGCTCTTGAGCATGGTCCCTGAGGGTAAACCACAGTCTCACACCGCCACCTACTGCCGGGAGGCAGCTACAGCAGGCCAACCATTCACACTTGTTTTCAACCACATACACAGACATCACCTTAGATGATTTAACACCATAAAATCAAATGCAATGTGATCACACTCTAGGGGTCACATTTCTCAAGTGTTCACAAATTTCTGACCTTCCGTTTCTGGTGCTGTACAATGCATCTGTCCAACTCTCTAATCTCTCTCTCTCTCTCTCTTCCCCCCCCCCCCTCCGTACTGTGCCGCACGGTCAAGTAGCATGCACATAACTCAGAAGAGGGCACGCGGTGGAAGAAAGGGAATTTGTGAGCAGATGATAGCGATGGTAGAGAAGAAAGAGAGCCGCATGTTTAATAATGGCTTTTGTGCAGTTTTTTCGTTCAACGCGGCGCCGTCTTCGCTACCACGGTGACCTGTCAGCCTTAGCAATGCTTATCCCTCCCCAGATGCACCTTTTCATCCAAATAGGGACACTTCTGTTGCAAAAAAACAAGATGACAACAGCCAAAATGTCAAACTCTAGGCAACGGTAGTCCACAAACCCATTGGTGACGGCTCGTTGACCATGTCCATGCCTGAAACATGGATTTGCTAATTTTAGGCTATTTAGGCACAGGTCTTGCTGCTTAACTGAGAGGTTTGGCTGATTTTGTTGAATTAAAAGATGCGTTTGTGTTTATTCTTGAAACTAAGGTGTTGAAACAAGTATCATTGTGGTATCTATATGGAAAAAAGCATTGTATTGGCACTGGCTCTAGCAAATTACCCAGCCCTACTTTAACACTAAGCTCACCAAAGAGCATTTCTAGTAAGAATAAAAAGCTCAAGTGGTGAAAGGAGAAGGCCGTTGCACCGGAAGCTAAAAAGGTGATAACTCTAAAAACAAAAAGGCATAATAGTGATTACCTGTTCTTGGAGAGAAGGCAGAAAGTGAGTGTGCAGGAAAGCATGAATCATAGGTGAACCTTTTAAGAGTACGCTCGCTGCTCTCCAGGTGCTGCTATTTTAATCTCTGTCTGACACATCCCTAATGGGGTGGTGCGGTGGAAGTTGAGACATATTTCATTTGGGACACCCAGGTGAGTTTGATTATGTGCAATGTAAGGTACACAGTTCAGTACCGGCCACAGCCGAACAGCTGAAACAGAAAATAAAAGGTGCACGTACACACAGACATAAACATAAGAGTGAGATGTTTATGAGCAGAGGTGTCTTTTTCTACTCTTGGACTTCTTTATGTCATTCTTCATTTCATTTTTCTTACCTTTTTAATTTTTTGTTTAGTTTTTGGACAAATTGTGATATCTGACATTTTGAGATATTCTGCACGCAATAAAAAAGGTCTGCATCTGCAGGCAGCCTTGTCAATGTTTGGAGCATTAAGTTTCCTCAGTCACCACTGTCTTTTCTAAGTATTAACATGTTTCTCCCATCTTAAAGGACAGCTAATCTAATATAAAACCATTAATGGCTAGTGTTAAATATATATTGTTATACTGTAGAGAATAATGCCGCTGAATGACTTTCGACAAACTGTACCCTGCTCTCGCTTAAACACCAGCCTCACTCTGAAATCTACAGCAGAACCCAAGTTATCTTTCTATTTCTTTCATTAATAAAGCTTCCATCTAAAACGGCACGCTACTGGCTGAGATAACCATGTAGATAAGATTAGACTGTACTCTGCATGGAATAATGGAATTAAACATGACTTTTCTTTGTTTTGATATCAGCATTATATATCAGCCATCGGCCACTGAAAAACCCGTATTGGTCGACCACTAAAACTGAATTGTTTGTCTCACAAAACAAAGAGATATAAAGACACCACCATGGGCATGTTTTACTATTTTCCAACATGTTATAGGATAACTGATTTATCAAGAACATAACTAACAGATCAATTAATTAATTATGAAAATGATCATTACATGCAGCTTTCTGAGTCCCACAGTTAGCATCACGTCTCAGTTCTTTGTCCCTTCATGCTGAATTTAGTATTTTATTGAATTCTACTTTTGGGTCAGCATTTTGTCAGTGTCTCCTCAGTGAAGCTTAGAAACCACTATAACACCTTGCGGTAGTTTCACAAACTAATATTGGAGGAAATGTTCAGTAAGCGAAGCAGCCCACTTATCAGGCCCAGTTTGACATGGGGAAGTGCCTGGCGGGTTGCACCCGATGCACTCAAGCTGAGAGATGGTAAATAGTTTAGCAGGGGGGAAGATGAGGTCTATTTTTATCCAGCAGACAGACGGAGGAGACTCACTGGCAGGCTGACGCACAGGTTGAGGCATCACAGAGAGAGACAGACAGACAGACAGACAGACAGAGACAGCCAGTCAGGTCGACAGACAGGCAGCTGGACATTGATGCAAACCGACAGGCAGGCAGGAAACAGGGGTGCAGCTCGGTACAAACCTCTGTGCTGGAAGTTTTTCACTGCATGAGGAGAATATCAGTGCCCACTGCACAAAAAAACACTTGTAGTTTGTAAAATATAAATATATTTTGAAGTATAAATTTCAGCTTCTTTGTTTGTATGCAGTTTGTTTTATGTGACAGTAAATTGAATATGACTTTTTATAGACTAAACCAAATGATTACTGTAATCATATGTGACCAACAGTTAGTAGTTCTTGTCACATCACACAGCTGTTCTCCACTACGCTTTATTTATTTCTAGCATTTTCGACCATCTTCTTTAATCACCACCCTGTGATGCACTTGTATTTAAGTTCACTCTGGACTGCACTTCTTTCTGCCACATCACAGTCGTACTAGAGTATTTTCTAATAAATACATATTTAATATATCCTTCACTTTGATGGGGTGTCATGAAATATACAACCATTTTGTGGTTGGAGATACTGTCTATGCTCTGCTGTTGAAAATTGTTTATTGGTTTGTCTAGTTTGACAAAGTCCTGGCCAAGTGGCACATTAAAAAACAGTGTAGAGATTAAATTATACTAACATATCAGCATTAATGTAGTAACAATACATTAATAGTTGCTAATGTTAATTTTGCATGTAGCAGCAGTTTGACTGTAGTGTTTGATAGCATCCCTATACTCTCTCCATTAGGTAGCGGATCATTAATAAAGGGGTCTGTGTATCACTGATGTTTCAGTTCTGCACCCATACGTCCACCATATGGATTTTTTAAAATAATGTACATTTACCGAGCTACTTAAGCTGTGAATTGAAAATATGCCTTATTAAATACCTTGAACAAAGAGATGAATGCAGCTTTAGTTTGAGACATATCTGAAGCTTTTATGTTGTTTCCAGTAGCAACAGATAGAAACAAAATACTGCGTCAGACTTCAGAGCTGCAGTGGAAAAGGTTATTTGTTTTATAGAATAGAATTTGGACTGTGGGGTGGCAATTTTGTTTGTTGCTGATGTTTTTATGTAATTTATGTAACTGAATAGATGAGTGGTCGAGAGAGAGAGAGAGAGAAACGAGCGGGTGAGCAGGAGAGACAAGCTAAATGGAAATTTTGTCTCATGTTTGGAGACAGAAGGTTTACTGGAACATTTACATGCATGATTAGCCACAAGAACGACAGTCTGTTGTACTTTTGTGTGAATTTAATTTGGTGCTTGACCCCAAACTGATGGGGCTGACCGCTGCCTCACATACACTGAACCAAATTATAAACGCAAAACACTTTTGTTTTTGCTCCCATTCATCATGAGCTGAAGTCAAAGATCTAAAACTTTCTCTATGTACACAAAAGGCCTATTTCTCTCAAATATTGTTCACAAATCTGTCAAAATCTGTGTTAGTGAGCACTTCTCCTTTGCAGATATAATCCATCCACCTCACAGGTGTGGCATATCAAGATGCTGATCAGACAGCGTGGGGATTGCACAGGTGTGCCTCAGGCTGGCCGCAATAAAAGGCCACCCGAAAATGTGCAGTTTCACTGTATTGGGGTAGTCCTGCCATGACATATAGGCCCAGTGCATAAACACATTTAGGCATGAGCATCGATTTTGATTTCATGGGAATGGGATATTTTATAGCCTAATTGTATGTTTCTCTAAAACTCCACTAAGCAGACCAGGCATCTGTGATACTCTGGTCTTTATTTGAGTTTTTGTTGTATCAGAACTACTCATCCAAGTACAATTTGTTCCAAGAGACGGAGTAAATATACTAAATGTAAACCATTACTACCTACTTAATATAAATAAAATCTCAAGCTGCCACTGAAGAAGTCATTGTGAGAAATTACTATTATAAATTTGTATTGTTTTTTTTTTCCTTGTCATGTTGCACCCCACCTCTCCAGGAATATCTATTGTTTTAATTCTTTTTAGCAGCGCAAGCTTTTTCAGGTGGTTTCCTATAATATTTTGTTTAGTGTTCTGTAGTCATTTGTTTGTATCGATCTGTTGTGGCGGGAAGGTTTTCAACAGCAGCACTTAAAAAATGTGGCTTTGTCATGAGTGCAGTTAGTGTAGTTATCTTCTGAAAAATGGGTAGGATTGATCATTTTCCTTTGTCTTGTATGATGTATGTATGTATTATTTGATGTTATATGTTATATTGAATTGTGATATCTGGCATTTTGAGATAATCTGCATGCAATGAAAAAGGTCTGCATCTGCAGGCAGCCTTGTCAATGTTTGGAGCATTAAGTTTCCTCAGTCACCACTGTCTTTTCTAAGTATTAACATGTTTCTCCCATCTTAAAGGACAGCTAATCTAATATAAAACCATTAATGGCTTGTGTTAAATATATATTGTTACACTGTAGAGAAACTGTACCCTGCTCTCGCTTAAACACCAGCCTCACTCTGAAATCTACAGCAGAACTCAAATTATCTATTTCTTTCATTAATAAAGCTTCCATCTGAAACAGCACCAGCAGAGATAACCATGTAGATTAGACTGTACTCTGCATGGAATAATGGAATTAAACATGACTTTTCTTTGTTTTGAGCCATCGGCCACTGAAAAACCCGTATTGGTCGACCACAAGAACATGACTAACAGATCAATTAATTGTGAAAATGATCATTACATGCAGCTTTCTGAGTCCCACAGTTAGCATCACGTCTCAGTTCTTTGTCCCTCCATGCTGAATTTAGTATTTTGTTGTTGTTCTACTTTTGGGTCAGCATTTTGTCAGTGTCTCCTCAGTGAAGCTTAGAAACCACTATAACACCTTGCGGTAGTTTCACAAACTACACCAACTAAACAAACCACTTAAAAAAATGTGGTTTTGTCATGAGTGCAGTTAGTGTAGTAATCTTGATGAATGTCCATAAATTTTTACTTCAAACTCAAGACCTGTTGCCCGGCTGACATAATGTTATAAGTGCTGTCACGATGTGATTCACAGTGTTGCATTATGCAAATCCTTTGCAGAAATATGGGCCTGAAATGCTGTGGTTTTATTGGATAAATCACAAATTGGTTTCGCAAGAAAATATATAAATATAGTGAATCTTGCCGCAGCCTCTCACAACATTTAATGACCTAAAAACGTCCACTGAAAAGGCTAATCCATCAATTTATCTCTGCATTTGCTAAAACAATATTGTTGAAATCAAATTTCCCATCATCGCTTTTATGGATTTATGAACACTAAAGTCAGATGCCTGTCCAATAAGTTTCCTCTGGCGACAGGATGCAGACAATGAGCTCCAGTGTCAATGTCAGACGCTTTGTGTGCTCGACCGTCCGACCCAGCGTCCTCTCTGAGACATTTTGAAGCATTTTATCATCGACTGCCACTTCCTGCTGCGCTTCTCAAAGACAGCAGTCATTATTCGAGCAACCACAAGAGAGTCATTTTAAGTGACTAATGCTGCTGACGTCCATCTCGGTTGGTGACATCACAGCTCCAGCGGCGCAGTGTGAGGACGTTCGACAGGAGAGAGCTTTAGCCCACCAGGTCCAACATTTAAAAGCACAAATCTTTAAGTCACTGGACTTCTTTCATCTTCCTCACTTCTTTTTTCATGATTTTATTTCAAAGTGAAAAGGAAGTCACTTTATATAAGAAGGGATAATATAGGCTTCCTGTTTTTAGTAGGATGTCTTCACATCACCCAACTGAGCACAGGATCAGTCAGCAAAGTGACTGTTGACCGAATAATCGCTGATGCCGCTTCAGGCTCAATAAATAAACATTCAATTCTGAAACGCACACATTCACACACTTCACCTGCCTGCCTCCCACGCTCACACCAAACTGCAAAAACAAAATAACAAAAGAGTTTTGTTTTACATGTTTTGTTTGCTGTCGTCCTCTGAGTTTTCTGAAGCTCCGGTTCACAATCGCTGGACTATTTCTGCAGCCCTGCACAGATATTAAAAGTGATTGCAGCAGTTAAGCTGGAATCATCAGGATTCACTGCACTCTCACAGCCTTCATGCAAGTGAAATGTGATTTTAAAACATTAAAGCATCGTTCAATTATTTAAATTAAAACACTTGTTATTGTGTTGCACCCTCCTGTGATTTTTATTAGCTGTGATATTTATGGCAGAGTTCATAGCAGAGTTTCATGAGCAGGGCCACACCTCAGACATGCCACATCCGGCTTTCTTATAAATACCCTCCTAACCCTCTCCTCCTCTTTTGCGCTCATATTCAACACTCCTTCCTCCCACCCTACTTCTCTCTCCTGTGTCTTCCTCTTCGTAGGATCCTGAGGGGGGTCCGTCGTGCCCGGGTGCTATACATAGAAAAGAAAGGCAGCTACTAAAGCATACTGCTGTGTCAAACAAGTCCAAACTGTCTCTTTGCCTTCTTTATTTAAAATGTGATGTGACATCTTTGTCTTGTAGCTTGGCACGTGATTGTTGAGCGGTGGGGGGAAAAAAATGTAGGTTCCAGTTTTCAGGAAGGAAGTTGAGATTAGAAAGCCATAAAGCACCTGGTGAAGTAATCGTTTGAATAATTTGGTTTTGATCGTCAACATCCTGAAGACATTATTTTGTCTGTTTATCTGCAGTCAAACTCATCCTTTAAGTAAAGTGTTTTCCTGCATGGAGGCAACTGCTGCCGTGCAGGGAGCACCTTAATAATCCAGGACTGCTTCTCCTCTGGTGATCTCTGTTTTTTTGTTCACGAGGCGGCGGTTACTGAGGTGTGTGTGTGTGTGTGTGTGTGTGTGTGTGTGTGTGTCGCTGTGGGTTCTGAAAGTCCCAGAACATCCAATGAATCACTGTCCAGCAGCTATATGAAACTATTCTGTCCAAGTCAGATAAGAATATTAATTAAACATGCGGTAACAGTAACATAAATCACTGGTTTTATACTTGCCAATGCTTTATGTTACTGTACTCATGTTGTGTGTGTGTGTGTGTGTGTGTGTGTGTGTGTGTGTGTGTGCAGAGCTTTGATGGCACTGTAGTAATTGTTGTATAATAGCAGCTGGTGAATTATTTAATTCAAACTGCTTCCTCTGAGCCAGCAGCAGCTGCCCCACTCGTCAGTAATAGTGCACAGGGACACACGCACACACATGAACACCCTAAAACATTGGCATACACCAAGGAGGGCGAGGATGCGCACAAAACACCAAGACATACTTACGCACACACTTGCACATATATACACAGCCACACATGAGCACGCACACACATTCAGAGACACAGACGTACTGACTAATGCAGTGTCGAGGTCCTTAGAGACTTCATGCAGAGAGTGCTCTGTGAAACAAATAGATCAGGACTTCTTTAGGCTCCAGTTCTCTGTCAAAACCTTTTTTGGCAACTTTGTAAAAATCTATTAAAGATTTGGTATGAAGGAACTGGCTGAAAAATGTCATATCCTAACCTCAGAATCAGATTTAGAATGAGGTTTATTGCCAGATACATTTTCACATACGAGGTGTATATATATTGGTGCTTAACAGAACATAAATATAGAAAATAAAGATATAGAAGATAAATAAAGATATCAAAAATGTATACAAAATAATAAAAATAATACTATAATAATGGGGGGAAAATGATAAAAATATACAGGATATTAACAAGCAATGTGCAAAAATTCACAATATGAGCATAAAGCTAATTTATTGCTTGATGAAATCTCCACACGTCTTTAGTCCACATTGTCTAGTAACTGTGTGGCCATTATTTCTCTCTTTTTATTGTATCTTGACAGTTGAAATGAAATTGTTTTGTTGATTCTCGCCTGGAGCTCTGTTTTTCTTTTTCTTTATCAGTGCCTGGATAGAACAGGATTCAATTACAGGAATCAGATTGAGACGCTTTGTTAGAGAACTTTTCATCACCACAGAATTTTAATTGGATTGTAAGCAAGTCGGTTTCCTTTCGGCTCTCGGACCATGTGGCACGTTGTGTTCACATTTACACTAAGGATTAAAAGCGGATTAGGATCACAATCTGAATAAATTCACTAAACACTGGAGTTGGAGGCCGGCACTCGAAGAGCTTTCACCACAGAGCTTCTCGTCTTTGCAGCGGCTACCTGGATCCAAACAAATGTGCTGAGCATCAAGACGGTAATCAGTCGGTACAGTGGAGTTTACAGATGATGTTGACTGGCGGTAAACAAAAACAATTCAAGTTACATCTGCACAGTCTGTGAGTGAGGTTGTTCAGTCAGACAGACAAAGGTCGTCCGTGTGAGTGTGGAAGTCATTCAGTATCAGAGCACTAGTGTGAAATTTATCATGACAACCTTTTAGGAAGAAATAAGTCATAACATTGCTGCTTCTATCCAACCACCACAGTTTGGGTGTGAAAGTGTTGCGTGAAGTAGCTAGTTATATGATTACTTGCTTTGTTTATGAGTTTAACCATCAAACTCTATGATTTCTTATAATCAAAATAAATGCATAATTTAATAAAAATCACCGTTTGGGCAGATCTTTCTTGTCGGCATGCTGCTCAGAATAAACGTTAGGATTTGATTGCGATTTATGAAAGTAAAATTGATTTCACGGAGCAGAGGCTTGTGAGAGGCTTCTTTCTTCCCATCACAATGTCAGTTTGTTGTTGGAGCAGAAGACATAGGTCTGTTTGTGTTTTAGATTCTGGTAAATATATTTTCAACATGTGAAAAGGTTCCACAGGATCTCTTGGACAGATTTCTTGGCAAAAGCGCTTTGCATACATTTACACAGTGGGTAGGTGGGTTTATGAGTAAAGTGCAACCGCAGTGATGGCGGCTTATTAATTCTGCCTGCAACCCAGATTTTTCTTTAGGAACAAAATCACAACACATCACAACAACCGGTCAAGATGCGTCACAGAAAATAACAAATCAGACACATAGAGCACTTCAACGATGAAAAAAGATGCAGTTCTCACACCTAAACAAAAGCATTTTTTCAAATTTGCTACCTCTTTGGTTTGGGTTTTGTTAAGTTTCGGCAAATGGAAGTACTTCATTAAGATTAGGGAAAGTTTGTGGACATTGTTAGAAGAAGTCAGTGTTTTAATAACTGTCGAAAATGTGTGCGCCCAGCCATCGAGCCCGACCTCATGTCTTGCAACTTATAGTAGCATAGCAAAGGCAATGTCAACGTGCTGACAGCCGTCCATACTGTTAGTTTTCTGGAAGAGTCTGTATTCACACAACCAGACACACGAGTTGTCAAGACGGCATCAGCTTTAAGTCGTAGGAATGTTTCCAATTCTGTTTTATAACCCAAACTCACTCCAAGCTGATTTTGTGCCTGAACCCTAAACAAACCTTAACCATAGCCTTGTCAGATCATAAAACGTATTTATTTGGAAAGCACGCACTCCTGCTGACGGAGGCGGAAGTTACAAATGACGCTTTTTGTCATTTAATTTGGGCTTTTTAAATTAATTTGAGAGAACGGAGCTCTTTAGATATTTTATGAACCGCAACAAAAAGAAAACAGATCCCTCCTTAAATATCAAATGTTGTTGGCAGACTTTAATAGTGCCCGGTTGAATGTTTTTTTGGTACGTAATTGTGCCTTTTTTCCTTTTTGAAATGATTTTAGGAAGAAAACATGTGAAAGTTTATGTTGACAGGGAGTATTTTCCTCTCCCAGGGGGGGAGAAAGTGACAGACTGAATCCTTCAGCGCTGGTAACCTCCCTGCGTCCGTCATGGTACTTAGGCAGACGTTCATGTTGTAGCTGGTTGCTGGTTGCTGGGCTTGGACGAGCTGGGAGAGGCTGGCACACACTTTGAAATATTAATGACCTACTGTGGAGAAGGGCTCAACCTCCCCCTCGTTCTCTCTCTCTCTCTCTCTCTCTCTCTCTCTCTCGCTCTCTCTCTCTCTCTCTCTCTCTCAGGAGGGGTTGTGAGATCGTGTTATGTCATATTAAAGTGACAGGCGCACTGCAAAAGTGAAAATACGACACAATAAGAAGCATCCGAGCAAACTTGTGGATTCAGCATCGATTTTGGATCAGTGTGAATTAAATTTTCTGTGAACGTTTCGGGCGGAATCGCTCTCTCCACATCCTTTCATCTCTTTCTCTCAGTTTCTCTCTGACATATTCGATAAATCTCTCAGTGTCCTCTTTCTCTTCCCTCAGCCAGAGTCTGTATTTTTGTTTCAGTTTCTCACCCCACCCTTGATTCCCTCCTTTTCCTTGTTCTGCTTTGGCACATCAGAGGAGAACTCCACTAAAGACAGAAACTGAATGTGAAAAGCTAAATGTGCTGGGTGAAGACTTGCTCTTTATTTCAGGATGTTGTCGACGGACCAGTGGGTTGCGTTTTCTGTACTGTACAGCAGGTTTGTCAGTCTGACACTGTGTGATTATGACTCAGAGAAAGGAGTACGAATTTTGACGCAAATTGCAGCAATCGGTTGCCAAGGGTTTCAAAGTACCTCCATATCCTCCATGAGCTGTGTGTCACTGCAGCTGCTGACATGTTGGTGAGCAGGACAAACCAGTGCGTCTCACCCTCTGCTGTAAAGTCACAAAATGTCTGTTCTTTTGAGCCCCTTTCAGACGTAGATTATGCTGCACTGCCAGCTTCATCGAGCTGTTAAAGTGATTTCACTCACACATAGTGGACTTTGGCTACTTTTTGCTCGCCCTATATTTGCCACAATGGTTCACAAGCACGACATGAATGCTGCAGAACATCGGACTGTTGAAAGATTTAATGTTATGAAGACACATTTGTTTTACCATTAAAGCCATCATGAGTAACGCTCACCCCAGCCTCTCACAGTAAATCCCTAAATACAATTTCTACAAGTTTCCTGATTCATTAGGTAGATAACGCTGCCCAGGTACAGAGTGACAAAACATTACAGCTGGTCAGATTAGTATTGTGCTTTTATTCTCTTTTGACCCAAACTGTGTGGGGAGAGAAGATTCTCCCTGTTGAATTGGCTCATTCGTGTTTTTACTTGTATAAAAGATTGTGTTTACGTGAGAAATGGATTACAGTGACCTTAATAAGGTGAACAAGACGTGCATTTAATCTCTCTGTGTGCAGCTGCTGCAACACTTAGATTAATCCGACACAGACGCGTATTCAGACATGAGACATGTAACTTTGCCATCACATTTATCTAAAGAGATTCACGTCTGAAAGGAGATTTCTGATTGATGTAACACAAGGACGCCTCGCCCTGTAAGCAGTTCCAGGAAATTTGTGGTTGTAAACACTGGGGGGGGGGGTTTTGGGGGGGGGGGGGTTTTTAGGAAAGAGAA
>NW_025743613.1:48168-61915 GCF_021292245.1 Micropterus dolomieu
GGGGGGGGGGGGGGGGATTTTTAGGAAAGAGAATAAATCCCAGGTAGTTATTGAGAGCAGAAATATTGTCCAAACTAAAGAGGGTCACCTACAGAAAGTCGGACCTCATCAACAGGAAAGAGAGTCGTCGGCTGATGATGGACAAATGAACCAAATATCAAAATAACAACAGACTCAGTACTGATTATACAACGCATCAATATGTTTCATATTTAATTTCTGCTGATAGAATTGGATTCCCCTCTTAGATAATTAGTCTCATTGTTCTTTTTTCTTGGAGAGTATGCTATTAGTCACTAATGGAATGACTTACCATCACAAACATTTTCAAACATGCTTACATCTTTAATATTTGAAGAGATCCTCCTGCGTGGCTGCAGACGATGAAACTGGAGAAACAATTTAAAAAAAATTTTTTTTTCTGCTCTAATCAATTAGTCGAAGAAATCCAAAAGCTACTGCTCATAAAACATTTTCTTTAGTTTAACTAAACATAACTGACGTATTTAGGGTCTGGTTTGTGTTAGTGTGTTGCCACTTTGCTCTGTGTCAAACTGCATTGTACTGATCGTCAGCATCATCTGTCTGCTTCTCTTTGCACCACTTCTCTCTCTTCCAGACGTGGCTGAAGAACTACGGCTACCTGCTGCCTCACGATGTCCGCACGTCAGACCTGCGGCAGGAGAAGGCCATGCAGTCCGCCGTGGCCGCCATGCAGCGCTTCTATGGCATTCCTGTGACGGGAATACTGGACGAGACGACTATAGAGTGAGTCACGAGCCTAGTTTAGATCCAGTCGTTAGAATCCAGGTGATGATGTTCCCGGCAGAATGTGTGACTCAGAACAAAAACATATCTTAGAGAAAAGGGAGAGAAAATTACCCAAATCCAAAAAAGACACAAGGTTTAATTTTCTGAAAAGTTAGACCAGGTGTCATTAAACGTAATCCATTGTCCAATAGCGATTTTCTTGTCTGGCGATGGGTTTGTTGTAAATTACACTTTGCTACAGTGTGTTGGAGCGGCCTGTCTGCTGTTTGGTGCTGCGCTGTTAGTGTGCAATATGTTTAAAAGAGCTTTTTTAGCTGAACACAGCTGCCTGCTGCTGCCGAAAACGATGCTATGTGAGCAGTGAGATTGAGCCAAAACAGTAAAGCGCCATGAAGCTGTTTAGAGCTCAGGGATACTGCAGAGTCAGGTGATAACTCTCTGTGGGTTTGTCACTAAAATCGACTCCTTTCACATTACACATTTGATCCATCCAAAACTACTGATCGTTACTGCTGTAAATTTAAACGGGATGCCCGTTCTTCAGTGTGCGAGCTGGAAACAATTCTGTGAATCTCAGATTCAGTAACATCACGTCACGGTCTTTGTGAAACGTTTTGAGACCACAGGTGTGATTAAAGGCCATGCAGATTATCTATAACTGAGGATAAATGGACTCTAATTGGCCTGACATATTTAGTCTCAGCAGCTTCTTGGCTGAGCTAGTTGTTTGTGTCGCTGATGGTCTAAACAGGATTTTTAACATAATGCTCTAAAAACAGCCATCGTCCTTGTTGTTGTTTAAATTCTGTAGCTGCTTTATGTGAATTGCTAACGTTGCCTGCCGTTACTGTTACCTTGTTTTGGGTCCTCTCCGTGGACTCGATGCTCGACTGCTTTCTGCTCAGATGCTGAAGTGTTTTACAGCAGACACATTGTACAGAGCTGTTGTTTTCTTTTAGCTTGAAATAACCCCATAATTTGGACACTTTCTGTCTCTACTGTCTCTTCCTCCACTTTGCAAACGGCGGCATCAAATCACATCGTCTTCACTTGTCCACAACGTAAGCGCGTTGTGCAACAGTAATAACTGTCCATATGAAACAGTGTGCTGTATATAGATGTTTGGATTAAAGAAGCAGCAATGCAAAGAATTTCTCGATAAATCGTTTTAGCCCTAATGTAAATAAATGGCTAAACCAGAGTGGTATGGAAAAAAGGAGTTAAACTAGGGTTGGGGATTGTTTCAGTGTTATCGACTCAGATTTGACTTATTGAATCTCGATTCTGGTCTAAACACCTCCACCAAACCCCCTAACTTGTTTAGTGAAGCTAAGCCAAAGCGAAGAACTCTTAGCGAATTTAGACTGAAATAAGTCCAGCAAATGTTCATGAACAGAAAAACAGAGATTGTTGGCAGTGAAACCAGGAAATCAGATCAGATAAATCAGGTTTCACCCAGTATTGATAATGTAATTTAAATGTCATGTTGTGTTCAGGTGGATGAGGAGACCTCGCTGTGGCGTCCCAGATCACCCTCACACAAGCCGCCGGCAGAGGAATAAACGCTACGCCCTGACGGGACAGAAATGGAGAGATAAAAAGATCTCCTACAGGTATCTATCTCTGTCTATCTATCTATCTTCCAATTACATTTTCTTCTTCTGCCTTCCACCACCCTCCTCCTCTTCTTTCTCTCTGTCTCTCTCTCCCTCCCAGTCTGAACTTGGCTAGGTCTAATGTAAATTAGCTCTGTCCCATGGGACCCTGAAAGCATCTCATATCCCCCCGCCCGTCTCTCCGCCTTTCTCTTCATTCCTCTTCTCTCTCCACCTTATTCTTTATTCTATTGTCTTTTCCTTTCCACATACAGTAAAACCCTCTGCTGTATGACGAGCCCACCGGCAGCTCAGGCATGTAATATAGGTCTAATGCAGATTAGAGCCGTCCCACGAGATACCGAACACATCAGCTCCCATTGTTGCTTCTGCCCACTTTATCCTCTCTCTCTCTCTCTCTCTCTCTGTCTCTCTCTCTCTCTGTCTCTCTGTCTCTCTCTCTCTCTGTCTCTCTCTCTGTGTGTGTGTGTCTCTCTCTCTCTCTCTCTCTAGGTCTCTTTCCCTCTTTTCTCTCCCACTCAGTCCCTCTCCTGCTCTCAAATTCAAAATAAGCTTTAGTGTCATGAATCAAATAAAAACAATACTCCATGGAACCCCCCCCCCCAAAACATATTGATGCCTTGTTCCCATCTTCTCTTTCTGTCTGCCATTATTGATGAACAAGTCCAGCTACAGTTTCAAAGTAACAATGTTCATCATGACCAAATATTTTTTCATGAACTCTTTTGTGGTTTTTTCCACTACAGGCACTCAGAAATCCGTAATTTAAGTTGTAGCCTTTGTCATGAGTTCTGAGTTCCTGCACCTAAATTTCAGTTCCAGTTTCAATACAGGCGATATTCAGATTCAGACCGTCATGTGTGTCCGACCCGTTCTCATCCCAGGGCGTCATATATGGATGCTCTGTCAAGACTCCTTGGCGTCGCTTTTTAACGCCCTTGGTAAGCTTTAGTGCCGCAGTCTTCAATTAAAAATTCAAAGAGGTCCATTTAGAGAAAATTTCCCCAAGCAAAGGTCCGGAACATCATAACGACTAATTTGGGTTATTATTCAGTACCATAATGTATAGTTGCATCAACGTGTGTTTTAGTCAACAACTGACTGTCAAATCAAGTATTTCAACAATATTTAGGCTACTTTCAGTTTCACATCAAACTGGAGAGATAACAAATGTAAATGCTCCGTACTTGTATAGCACCTTTCTAGTCTTTTCGATCACTCAAAGCGCTTTTGCACTACCTAAGTGCTCAAACAGAAACTAACATTCACACATTCATACACTGGCGGAACAGCCACCAGGGGCAATTCGGGGTTCAGTATCTTGCCCAAGGACACTTCGACATGCAGCTTGGAGGAGCCGGGATTGAACCGCCAACCTTCCGATTAACGGAACCAACCAAACAATAACTTCTCTAACAATAAATTCTAAATTAAAGTAAACTAAAGGCTGCATTTAAAAAAATCATAATAGTTTTTTAAATGTGCATCTTAAAATAAAGTGCTCGATTTCAGAAAAATAAGAATAAACAGAAAAAAACAGTGTAACTTGAAGTGATTGAAGTGTTGTCTCCACCAATTTTATAATAAACACTCAACACATCGTGACAAATGAACAGCTTTAATACCTCCTCTTCTCTTTCATTCCCTCTGACTTCCCTACTTTCTCTTGTTCAGTGAGAAACGTAGGATAGACTAGGATTGGAGATATGAGAGATATTCTGGTTCTGAACTGCCCATGGGAAGAATCTGTACATTCTTGGTTAAAAGCCGCGTGAAATCACATGAGACGATTGGAACACGTGCAATTGGTCTGTGAGTTTCCTGGGCTGCTAAACCAGTAGGCTACAGTAAATGCTAGAAAAGCTGCGCGGGTTAAAATAGAAATGGTCCATCACGAGGTTTTAATTCTCAATAATAGATCGGTTATTGGTCCAGAGGGCGGCGGCTGGTTCCATAACCGGGCCGCGGTCCACCAATTAGTGGTCTCTGCTTTAGCGTCATTTTTGTTTGTGTAGGGCTCCGCGGTCAAGTTAGCAAGAATAAATATTTAACGTCAGATTGACTTTCAAAATAAAATTATTGGTTAATGTAAACATCCTAGTTTGTTAGACACCAAAACTACTTATTAGGTTTAGGAACTGACTATGGTTTTGGTTAAAATAACTATGTTATTGACGTGACTTAAATTAGACTAGGTAAGTAAAGTAACACTACCTACATAACTTGCTTAGCATCAGCCCTGTTTCTGACCCACCGTCCACCCCAACCACCACCTCACTCTGACTTTTCTGTTATTTTTTAGTAGTACCTCTAATGTTGAACAATGGCGCCAAAGGGCGTTCCCCAGTGCATTGAACTCAAACAGGCTGGTGTGTCTTGCTGCCTTGGTATGCGTTTGTTTGTGTGAACTGTAGGTGGTTTGCACAGTGTCGAGGAGTATGTTAATTTAATTAAATGTTCCAGTTATAAGGAAGAGAAACAAGGTCTTACGGGTTCTTTCAGGTTGTGGGAGGCTCCAGGTTAAAGAGCTATTTGTGACCAGCAGAGACAACCTGATTCCTAAATGCTCCATTCTTATATAACTAATTCACTTTAACAAAAATGTTTTGTATAATTAAATAAAAGAAGATATAACATATTAATTAGCGAGCTACTCGTGGTTGTTGGACAATTTGTTCTTTTGCTGCCAGAACTGCTATGATAAAGACTTTTTTATTTGGAAATGTTAATCCCTTTTCACCCTCCCCTCTCCTTCTCTCCCTCCTCCTTTCATCACTTCTCTCCTCCTTCCTCCACACCACTTTACTCAGAGCTTTATAGGTCTAATGTAAATTACGCCACTCCCACGAGACACTGAAGGCATCCCAGCTCTCCCGCATTACAGCTACCCACTCTACAGTGTTACATAAAACTCACAGTGTGTGATCACAGTCCTATCTGGTTACCCCTTACTGTATTTGAGTCTCAGCCCTCGTCTTTATGTTTCACCTGCTATCAGCTGTCACATTCCTGCAGCACAGCTCTGTTGTCTTCAGCCCTGCTGCCGTTGTCCAAGCTGCATTACTGTAATTGTTTTTAACTTAATTGTTCTTCTTAGGCGCCAAACCATCTCTAGAGCCAGACTTGTCTCATATGAATTACACTCATATGTAACTAATTTCCATTGGCTAATGTTTCAGAGACGTAATGCTGCCTGAATTACATTAGTTTATATACTGATTTATGTTTCCTGGCAATGTTTTGCTCCAATGCATGAAGTGATCCACGTTATTCCACGCTCTAGGATGCCATGAATTATGGATCTGTGAGAGATAGCGGTACGATACGCATTGCTTCTCTTTTCTTAGAGATTTTGGGGGAAATAAATGATGTGGGAACAAAACCTGTCACATCCTAAATGTGATCCCACCTCTGCCGTCCACAACTGAGGAGGGATGGAAGGATGATATGGTCAAGATACTCCAACAAAAAATATTTCTTGAGTTGATCAGATACACCTGAAGGCTTGAAAGTTGGCTGTTAAAAATAGTTAAATGTCTTAAAAGTATTAAACGTCTATACGAGCTCCTCATCAACATTCCTGCTTCATAATCTACTTCTCTGTTGTCTGTATGAACCCAAAATCTGGCTAGATAAACTGAAAGTGAGAGCGCTACACAGAAGTAGTGTATTTAACCATATGTTGCCCTGTGATACAGCGTAGTCAGCCCACATTCAATCTCACGTACTACATTAGCAGAATGAGAAATAAAGTGTTTAAGTGTGCTCACAGATATTAAAGAAACCTGTGATATTTAAGGATATTGATGAGCTCAGCCAGCTTCCTCTCCGCTCTGAACAGCCGTGCTGGAGCGGTATGCTGACACGAAACTGACAGCAATGCAAAGGAATTTTAGGGCTGCCGGCAACTGTAAATTATCACCCGCTGCTCGATGCTGTAGCTGCAGGATTATACAACTGTGTGTCTCTAAATGAAAACTTCCGTTGATGCCTCAGGACAGGGAGGTGAAATTTGAGAGAGAGAGAGAGAGGAAACGACAAGGGAAGGAATAAAGTAGAGAGACAGAGTAATAGCGAGAAAGACGCTTAACTTTGATGCTTCTGCAGCATTGTTCTTAACTTTTCTGCCAACAAAGCATATTTGATTGAAACGGAGTTGAAAGAGGACGAGGCGCAGCAACACAGAGAGAACATCTGCATCTTTAGCTGCTCTGCCTTTTCTAACTGTAGGGGTTCTGTTGATGATGTGTCTGTTTTTGAGCGGATGTAAATGTAGAAAAGTCAAAGAATCACAGATTTGTTTGATCTATTTTTAGCCACGCTAGCGGCATGGCTCCAGGGATGGCAGTGTTTGTCGGTACATCACTTTGGTCCAGACTGAAATGTTTCAACAACATACAGCATGGAATACCACAAAGATTTGCACCGACATTCACTTTCCCCAGAGGATGAATCCCTGACTTTTCCTATAGTGCCACAACGAGACTGACAATTTTTAGTGAAATATCTCGACATCTATTGGAAGGATCAACACATTCTCATTCCCAACTCGTCACATATGGACATTTGATCAAGACCCCTCGGCATCGCTTTTTAATACCGTGGGTACCCTTTAGCATCATTTTGGACGCGTAGGTCAACGGTCAAGTTAGCAATAGTAAATGTGCAACATCTGGTTAGACTTTCAAAATAAAACTAGTGGTTAATGTTGCGAAAGGTCACAGTTTAGTTAGGTTTAGGGAAAGGTCATGATTAGTGTTACAAAACACAAATTAATTTTACTTCACTAAAAACAATCAATGTTGACTTTTTGTTTCATGGGAAACGAACACTGACCGGTCTTCTGGGCGAAAGTCTGGTTTCTGGCTCACTCATCCCCTCCTTACTCTGACTTTTGTGGTTTTTTTATATCCTGCACTGGCTTTTAGCGTTCATAATGACGCTACAGGGCTTCCCCGAGTGCGCTGAACCATGACACAAAGGGGCTTCCCAGTGCGTTACAAACTCAAGCCAACGGGTCTTGACCATGCGTCCATATGTGAAGACTTGGGAGTGAGAACTGGTTGAAAGGATTGCCATCAAAGATGGCACAGCTATCTGTAGTCCCAAGAGGATTAATTCTACTAACTTTGAAGATCCCCTGACTTTTCCTCTCGCATCACTAGCAGGTCAAAATATTCATATATTTGGTTTAGACATTCATTTTCCCCTCAGGAATAATAACGTTAAAGATCCTCTGACTTTTCACCTATAGAGCCATCATCACAATGTTTATTTTGTCATTGTAACTAATGACATTCCCATCAGCCGTACTTGGTGCCTTATTAGGAGATGTTAGCATGGTAACAGGCTAAATTCAGATGGTTAACATATTAAGCATACCTGCTAAATCAGCGTGTTATCATTGTCATTGTGTACTTAAGTGCAGCCTCACAGAGCCGCAGCATCGCACACTCTGTTTTCCTCTCTTCTCCTTTACTCTCACCATTCATCTTACTTAGCAGTCTCTTTAGTCTTATTTAGTAAACTGCTGTGAAACAGGAAAAGCTTTCATGAAACATTGTTTTCACTTCAGGTCAGACACTCGTACTGGCCCATTACCTTCACTTGATGCCATTGACTTTCATTCTCTGCAGTACAGCATGTTATTTAAGGGCATCGGGTGTGTATGGCTGCTGTCTGCATATCCAACTGACTTACTAGACGTGTGTGTGTGTGTGTGTGTGTGTGTGAGACAGTATACCATCTGTGTGTTTTGGCCACAGGTCATTTGGCCAGCTTCATTGCCATAACGTTCCACACCATTTACTCAAATGAGACAACAGGTACCAAACTGTCTGTCTGACGCATGCACACACACACACACACACATCAATCACTGGGCCACTGGGTGGAAAGATGGATTTATAAAAAACATTTTATAAAGGGATTTGTTTTGCAGACAGTTATGAAATGCAGTAAAAACTTTAACTCAGGGGTTTTCAAACTTGAGTCCACTTTCATAGACAGACAGGGCATCACATCAGTTTGTAAAATGTGATTGAACATCCATCAGTTGCAGAAACGGGCACTTTTTTTTATTTACAAAACGAAAAAATCAAATGTTTCTCATACAAGAATATGATGAAACATGTTTTTTTTTCCCCCTCACTGTTCAGCTCTTTTATGTAACTCACAAGGAGTTGTTTACATAGTGATTCACTGCACGACGTCCCAGCTAACAGCCTGTCAGAGAAGTCGAAGAAAAAGGCTTAAATTCGCTTAACTCTAAGAGTCAGTGTGGCTCTTCAAGATTAGCTGAGACAGCACAGACTCTGTCCAAAGACACTAACAGTCCTTAAGATATATTCCCTCTGACTCTACAACAACCTCCTTATATTTCAAGTCATGTTTTATATCTGCAGTCGCTCTGAATTTGGCCATTCACAGCAATCATCAAACAGAAGTCTAAGTACAATGTAATTGTGTAAATTGAGTTGTATTCCTCCCACTGTCCAAAGACATGTGACCTACGTTGATTGGTGACCCTAAATTGTCCTTAGGTGTGAGTGTGGGTGTGACTGCTTGTTTGTCTATGTGTGGCCCTGCGATGGACTGGCGACCTGTCCAGGCTGTCTCGATGTCAGCTGGGACTGGCTCCAGCTCCAACCCCTGTACGCAGGAAAAGCAGTTGACGATGGATGGATGGATGGATGGATGGAGTTGTATTCCCCTCATGTTGTGTTTGGGGTCCTGGAGATCCCGGGACAAAAAAACATACTTAACATTCTTCAATCATCTTGACTCATGACTTTTTTCAGAAATATAAGAACTGGTTAGAAACATGTTTCACAGGCCCACTACAAAAATTGATGTATTGCTTCTGTTCGGTACCACAGCTGTAAAACTTGGTTAAATACGATGGATTGTAATTTCTACTAGTTCAGTGCCCGTTCACAGGGGTTGTTGTGATGCCTCCTTGAGCTTTTTAGTGCAGTGCTTGTTCAAAATTTGCATCTCACATTGGTTTCGCCTGCAGCATTAATAACACTGTAACAACACGGCAGTGGCGGAGATACTGCTAGATATTCAGCGCTTCCTTAGAGCTTCATTACAGTCTAACAACTCCGTTTCAACACATTCATTTCTTACATGTATCACAGAGTGCATCAGGGCATATAAGCCCTTTGCTATTGGGCTTTGCTATTGCAGAGCAGGGTGGCTGTTGTGTAGTTTATTCAGAGTTTATTAGTTCTGAACCTGTTGCGTTTCCGAATAGCACCACTGCATTACCTTGGGTCTGCAGAAACACACCCGCCACGTTGGAGGTCAATTGGATGAACGGTACTCAACATAATCGAAATACAAACACACACACACACACACAGGGGCGGCTGTGGCTCGGGAGGTAGAAGGGGTTGCCCGTTAATTGGAAAGTGGGCGGTTCAATCCCCGGCTCCTCCAGGCTGCGTGTCGAAGTGTCCTTGGGCAAGAAACTGAACCCCGAATTGCTCCTGGTGGCTGTTCCGCCGGTGTATGAATGTGTGCGAATGTTAGTTTCTGTTTGAGCACTCAGTGAGTGAACGGTGAATGCAGATGTAGTATAAAAGCACTTTGTGGTCGAAAAGACTAGAAAGGCGCTATACAAGTACGGAGCATTTACATATACACACTCCTGCCTGTATTAGAGAGATGACATTTCTCTTTCTTTACTTCTACATGTTTGGATTTCTGTTGTTGGGGTTTGTTTGTATGCGGTCAAACCTCTCTGGGATCTAACTGACCCCAAACATAACACCATTATGTAGGATAACATACTATATTTGGTGTTATCACAATGCTTTTTAGGAATTTCCATGTTTTTTTGCCACTTTCCTTAAATGCGCGAGCTTAGTTTGTGTCAAAGTGAAGAGTTACCACTTGAATACTCATTTGGTTTAAAGGGGGACTATGTCATTTTTGCAATTATTATTATACAAGTGCCAGTGGGGTCTGTGGCGCAATGAGAGAGTAAAGCCAATGTCTGCAGAACACAAGGGTTAAGAGCCAGTAGGTTCATTGAAGATGTGGCTGTAGTTGATGATGAATTATGCTACTTTTCCTCTTAACATCTCATTTAAACTCAATTTGCATTTCTGATCGTTCAAATCATGTTTTAAATTCACTCTATCACAGCCCACAAGAGAACACATCCATTCCCGATGTGACACAGTGGCCCACTCATAAACTACACAAGAATATTCTATTTCTTTGCCAGATGGAAAATTATTTATTCTCATCAGGAAGCTGTTGCATGATTGTTGAATTATGGAAACTGTGTAATGTGCTGATGATTATTTCCATAATGTATTTTTTTTTTTGGTGGGGAACAAAGCATTTGCACCCTGTCGAGAGACAGATTGTGTGAAATGAACTCTGCCGCTTGCTTTGCTGTCTTATCCCTCCGCTTTTTTTCTTCATCTCGCTCGCTTGTCCTGGCTTTTCTTTTCCACCCCACTCCCCTCTGCTTCTGCCAATCACTCCATCTGTCCTCCAACACTCTCTCCGTCCTTGTATATCACTCTCTCTTGTATCCTCTGGCACAGTCAGAAAGTGACACCAAAGGATTAAATGGGTTTTTAAAAAGAAGCTACTTGAAAGTGTTTCCACGCAGTATACAGTGGCAGTGAAGTGAGTGATAAAGCATGCAACCATATAGCTCTCTCACAGCAAATATACATGGATGGCACGTCTCCAGTCCTGCAATTACTCTGTAATGACCTTTCTGACTGTTTCTTACAGCTGCACATGCCTCAACTTACAGGGACAAAGGCTTAACTGTGCTGCTGCTGCTGCTACCTGCTGTACCAAATCCAAGTCCATTAATTTGACTAAATAATAGATTTATTTGTTGTGTTTTAACTTCTAATTATGTCTTGAAGCAATACTGGTATCACTATACCCAGTACCAGCGGTTATTATGACCCGTTGTTTTAAATTACTAAAATACTGATTTTAGCCCAGTGGTAGCGAGTCTCACGGTTTTACCTCAAAACTGTCACAAATGTATTGTTAACATTCAAAACTGCAAAAGAAAAACCTTTTGTTGACAATTAGTGACAAAAAGATGTAACTTTATCAAAACTTACTGTTTTAACTGTGGAATAGATTTTCATAACATACCAAATGTTCAGACAAAGGTCCTCAGTTGGAGAAACACTTAACACTAAAACTATGACAAAAATGAACAATTCTAACCTTTATTTTCATGTAAAATTAAAAATAATATTAATTATAATAATTTTAACAATGAGAAAGGAAATTAGATTATAGTTAAACATAATGGTAAACACTCTCAATATTAGCAAGTGATACTAAATTGCACATCCTGAATATGCTCACAGTTGCACTAGAGTATACATCTCAGATTTGTAATATTAGTTGTAAATATATTTTTAAAGGAAATTTTGTACATTATATGTTAGTTTGTGTAAATATGTCTGGTCTGTAAATCTTTGTAATCTGTGTCAGTTTTGCAGCTGCAACATTGCAATTTTCCTTCGGGGATCAATAAAGATCTACCTACCAACCAACCAACCGACCAACCAACCAACCAACCAACCATAGTAGACATGTTTTCTGTTTCATGCTGACAATCCCCACCACCTATAAAATATGCAGGGTTTGTTTTTAACTGTCAACAAGTAAACAGGACTAGCCAGCAGTGGTCTGCCTAGTTTTGTTTGTAGCCGTGCCAGTGGCGTTGCTCTGTGGAAAGTGATGTCCAACATGTCCTCATACCTAAACGTCAAAATTGGTCAGTGCCTCCCAAAACAACTAAATATGTCTGTTGGAAAGCAGCCACAGGTGTACCGGCCTTTAAAAGTACATTACTCACTATAGGTCACATGACGTTAAAAACATGGTTAACATTGTGAAGCAGTTTTTTGGGGGGGGTTAAGTTTAGGAAAACGTTGTGCTTTGGGTTATGTCAAGGAAATCATTAACGCTCTTTCACTCTAAATAACTCAACTTGAGGGCTCACTTTAACTCAACTTTGAGGGCTCACTTTAACTCAACTTGAGGGCTTACTTTAACTCAACTTGAGGGCTTACTTTAACTCAACTTGAGGGCTCACTTTAACTCAACTTGAGGGCTTACTTTAACTCAACTTGAGGGCTTACTTTAACTCAACTTGAGGGCTCACTTTAACTCAACTTGAGGGCTCACTTTAACTCAACTTGAGGGCTCACTTTAACTCAACTTGAGGGCTCACTTTAACTCAACTTGAGGGCTCACTTTCACACCTGGCTAATTGCTGCATGAATGTCGGATTGTGAGTTTTGCCGTCTGAATCTGAGGTTTCAGAAGCCGTTCAACTAGCAGAGATCCTTGTCTGCACATACTGTGTGTGGTTGTAAATCACACTTAATGCTCTGTTTTTGCTTTCCCGCAGCATATCTAACTTCACCCCTAAAGTGGGAGAGAAGGACACCCAGAGAGCGATCAGACAAGCCTTCAACGTGTGGCAAACTGTCACTCCGCTTTCGTTCCAGGTCGGTGAAAATGATGGCAAATATTTGAGCTTTTCATTATCACAAATGCGTCACCATCTGATGTTTTTTTGTGACTTACTCACTGATTTTGTTTATACTTGCATCTTTTTGAAGGTCGAGTTATGTACAATAGAATAAAAAGTAGAAAAACAAATGGAAGTGAGCATAATAAATGTAAGGATGAAAAGCTGAGGTGTCTTGTTTTACCCTTTTTAACTACAAATTGTATTAATAAAATGTTGTAACAGATGTTTACACTTTTAAACTTTCACATTTTCATGACAAAGAATAAAAAAATCATGTTAAAAGAATAAACTTTGTCATATAAAGAGTGTCTAATAAACCTGACAAAACATCTGGTTACAATCAGACATGTAAGTTGTTAATATCAGATAAGTGTTTAATCACTCCTGACGGGACAGTCTGCTCTGTCAGCTCTGCGTTTCCATATATTTTTCTTTACTCTGCTCTTCTGCTATCCCCGTTCAGGAGGTACCGTACTCAGAGATCAAAAACGAGGGTAAGGAGGCTGACATCATGATCTTCTTCGCCTCTGGTTTCCATGGTGACAGCTCGCCATTTGACGGAGAAGGGGGTTTCCTGGCCCACGCCTACTTCCCTGGCGCCGGAATCGGAGGGGACACACACTTTGACTCCGACGAGCCCTGGACGCTGGGCAACGCCAACCACGACGGTGAGGCATTTAAAGAGTTTCTGCATTTTTGTTTTAAGTGTGTCTTTGTACCTCGACTTTGGTCAGTCAAAAAGACAATGTAAGCACAACGTAAGGTGTGATGGCTTTAATTTTACCTGCACTCGTCAGTGATTTTTATCCTGTCCAATGTA
>NW_025743614.1:0-5338 GCF_021292245.1 Micropterus dolomieu
AGCCAGAGCGTTCAGCTATCAAGCTCCTCTCCTGTGGAACCAGGTTCCAGTTTGGGTTCAGGAGGCAGACACCATCTCCACATTTAAGAGTAGGCTTAAGACTTTCATCTTTGATAAAGCTTATAGTTAGGGCTCGCTCAGGTGAGTCCTGAACCATCCCTTAGTTATGCTGCTATAGGCCTAGACTGCCGGGGGATTTCCCATGATGCACTGAGCTCCTCTCTCCTCTACTTTCTCTCCCTCTGTATGCAACCTCATCCCATTATTGCATGTTACTAACACAACTTCTCCCCTTTCTGGTAGTCTTGTGCTTTCTCGTCCCTCTCCTCTCTCCTCCTATCACTTCCTGCAGGTTTTCTGGCTCTGGAGCTGTGGAGTCTGGATCTGTGGTTGCGGGTCGCCTGCTGCCCCCGTGTTCCTGCTCGACACCCTCTGCTGCAACAACTATTGTTACTAGTCTTATTGTTATTATTGTTATTATAATCATTAACATTACGATTGTTACCATTAACACTATTATAAATATCTGTACCATTTTTCATTTAATCTATAGCAACATCACCTTTACTGTCTGTACCTCTGTGTGGATATTGTGTAGGATCTCTCTCTCTCTCTCTCTCTCTCGGCCGCCCACCCTGAGTCATGGTTCTGCTCGAGGTTTCTGCCTCTTAAAGGAAGTTTTTCCTTGCCTCTGTCTCCTAGTGCTGCTCTTGGTGGGGACTGTTGGGCTTCTGTAAATAACATCATAGAGTTCGGTCTAGACCTGCTCTTTATGAAAAGCGCTGTGAGATAACTGTTGTTGTGATTTGGCGCTATATAAATAAAATTGAATTGAATTGAATTGAATATAGTTAGTACAGTACAGTATAGTACAGTATAGTATGAATATAGTTAGTGCAGTACAGTATAGTACAGTATAGTATGAGTATAGTTATTGCAGTACAGTATAGTACAGTATGGTATGAGTGTAGTCAGTGTAGTACAGTATAGTATGAGTATAGTATGAGTAAAGTTAGTACAGTACAGTATAGTACAGTATAGTATGAGTATAGTTATTGCAGTACAGTATAGTACAGTATAGTATGAGTGTAGTCAGTGTAGTACAGTATAGTACAGTATAGTATGAGTAAAGTTAGTACAGTACAGTAAAGTACAGTATAGTATGATTATAGTCAGTGCAGTACAGTAAAGTACAGTATAGTATGAGTGTAGTCAGTGTAGTACAGTATAGTACAGTATAGTATGAGTAGTTAGTACAGTACAGTATAGTACAGTATAGTATGAGTATAGTCAGTGCAGTATAGTACAGTATAGTATGAGTAAAGTTAGTACAGTACAGTATAGTACAGTATAGTATGAACATAGTTAGTACAGTAAAGTATAGTACAGTATAGTACAGTATAGTATGAGTATAGTCAGTGCAGTACAGTAAAGTACAGTATAGTATGAGTATAGTCAGTGCAGTACAGTATAGTACAGTATAGTATGAGTATAGTCAGTGCAGTACAGTAAAGTACAGTATAGTATGAGTATAGTCAGTGCAGTACAGTATAGTACAGTATAGTATGAGTATAGTCAGTACAGTACAGTACAGTACAGTATAGTATGAGTAAAGTTAGTACAGTACAGTATAGTACAGTGTAGTATGAGTGTAGTCAGTGTAGTACAGTATAGTACAGTATAGTATGAGTATAGTTAGTACAGTACAGTATAGTACAGTATAGTATGAGTATAGTTAGTACAGTACAGTAAAGTACAGTATAGTATGAGTATAGTTAGTACAGTACAGTAAAGTACAGTATAGTATGAGTATAGTATGAGTATAGTCAGTACAGTACAGTGTAGTACAGTATAGTACAGTATAGTATGAGTAAAGTTAGTACAGTACAGTATAGTACAGTATAGTATGAACATGGTTAGTACAGTAAAGTACAGTACAGTATAGTACAGTATAGTATGAGTATAGTCAGTACAGTACAGTGTAGTACAGTATAGTATGAGTATAGTTAGTGCAGTACAGTACAGTATAGTATGAGTAAAGTTAGTACAGTACAGTATAGTACAGTATAGTATGAACATAGTTAGTACAGTATAGTACAGTATAGTACAGTATAGTATGAGTATAGTCAGTGCAGTACAGTAAAGTACAGTATAGTATGAGTATAGTCAGTGCAGTACAGTATAGTACAGTATAGTATGAGTATAGTCAGTGCAGTACAGTAAAGTACAGTATAGTATGAGTATAGTCAGTGCAGTACAGTATAGTACAGTATAGTATGAGTATAGTCGGTACAGTACAGTATAGTACAGTATAGTATGAGTATAGTCAGTGCAGTACAGTACAGTACAGTATAGTATGAGTAAAGTTAGTACAGTACAGTATAGTATGAGTGTAGTCAGTGTAGTACAGTATAGTACAGTATAGTATTAGTATAGTTAGTACAGTACAGTATAGTACAGTATAGTATGAGTATAGTTAGTACAGTACAGTAAAGTACAGTATAGTATGAGTATAGTTAGTACAGTACAGTATAGTACAGTATAGTATGAGTATAGTTAGTGCATTACAGTAAAGTACAGTATAGTATGAGTATAGTCAGTGCAGTACAGTATAGTACAGTATAGTATGAGTATAGTTAGTACAGTACAGTATAGTATGAGTAAAGTTAGTACAGTACAGTACAGTATAGCATTAATATAGTTAGTGCAGTACAGTATATTACAGTATAGTATGAGTATAGTTATTGCAGTACAGTATAGTACAGTATAGTATGAGTGTAGTCAGTGCAGTACAGTAAAGTACAGTATAGTATGAGTATAGTCAGTGCAGTACAGTATAGTACAGTATAGTATGAGTAAAGTTAGTACAGTACAGTACAGTATAGCATTAATATAGTTAGTGCAGTACAGTATATTACAGTATAGTATGAGTATAGTTATTGCAGTACAGTATAGTACAGTATAGTATGAGTATAGTTAGTACAGTACAGTAAAGTACAGTATAGTATGAGTATAGTCAGTGCAGTACAGTATAGTACAGTATAGTATGAGTATAGTCACTGCAGTACAGTATAGTATGAGTAAAGTTAGTACAGTACAGTACAGTACAGTATAGTATTAATATAGTTAGTGCAGTACAGTATATTACAGTATAGTATGAGTATAGTTATTGCAGTACAGTATAGTACAGTATAGTATGAGTATAGTTAGTACAGTACAGTAAAGTACAGTATAGTATGAGTATAGTCACTGCAGTACAGTATAGTACAGTATAGTATGAATATAGTTAGTACAGTAAAGTACAGTATAGTATGAATATAGTCAGTACAGTACAGTATAGTACAGTATAGTATGAGTATAGTTAGTACAGTACAGTAAAGTATGAGTATAGTTAGTGCAGTACAGTATAGTACAGTATAGTATGAGTATAGTTAGTACAGTACAGTATAGTATGAGTATAGTTAGTACAGTATAGTAAAGTATGAGTATAGTTAGTGCAGTACAGTATAGTACATTATAGTATGAGTATAGTTAGTACAGTACAGTAAAGTATGAGTATAGTTAGTACAGTACAGTAAAGTATGAGTATAGTTAGTGCAGTACAGTATAGTACAGTATAGTATGAGTAGTTAGTACAGTACAGTAAAGTATGAGTATAGTTAGTACAGTACAGTAAAGTATGAGTATAGTTAGTGCAGTACAGTATAGTACAGTATAGTATGAGTAGTTAGTACAGTACAGTAAAGTATGAGTATAGTTAGTACAGTACAGTAAAGTATGAGTATAGTTAGTGCAGTACAGTATAGTACAGTATAGTATGAGTAGTTAGTACAGTACAGTAAAGTATGAGTATAGTTAGTACAGTACAGTAAAGTATGAGTATAGTTAGTGCAGTACAGTATAGTACAGTATAGTATGAGTAGTTAGTACAGTACAGTAAAGTATGAGTATAGTTAGTACAGTACAGTAAAGTATGAGTATAGTTAGTGCAGTACAGTATAGTACAGTATAGTATGAGTAGTTAGTACAGTACAGTAAAGTATGAGTATAGTTAGTACAGTACAGTAAAGTATGAGTATAGTTAGTGCAGTACAGTATAGTACAGTATAGTATGAGTAGTTAGTACAGTACAGTAAAGTATGAGTATAGTTAGTACAGTACAGTAAAGTATGAGTATAGTTAGTGCAGTACAGTATAGTACAGTATAGTATGAGTAGTTAGTACAGTACAGTAAAGTATGAGTATAGTTAGTACAGTACAGTAAAGTATGAGTATAGTTAGTGCAGTACAGTATAGTACAGTATAGTATGAGTATAGTCAGTGCAGTACAGTATAGTACAGTATAGTATGAGTATAGTCAGTACAGTAAAGTATGAGTATAGTGTTAGTACAGTACAGTATAGTACAGTATAGTATGAGTAGTTAGTACAGTACAGTAAAGTATGAGTATAGTTAGTACAGTACAGTAAAGTATGAGTATAGTTAGTGCAGTACAGTATAGTACAGTATAGTATGAGTATAGTCAGTGCAGTACAGTATAGTACAGTATAGTATGAGTATAGTCAGTACAGTAAAGTATGAGTATAGTCTGTGCAGTACAGTATAGTACAGTATAGTATGAGTATAGTTAGTACAGTACAGTAAAGTACAGTATAGTATGAGTATTGTCAGTGCAGTACAGTATAGTACAGTATAGTATGAGTATAGTCAGTACAGTAAAGTATGAGTATAGTTAGTGCAGTACAGTATAGTACAGTATAGTATGAGTATAGTCAGTACAGTAAAGTATGAGTATAGTTAGTGCAGTACAGTATAGTACAGTATAGTATGAGTATAGTTAGTGCAGTCCAGTATAGTACAGTATAGTATGAGTATAGTTAGTGCAGTACAGTAAAGTATGAGTATAGTTAGTGCAGTACAGTATAGTACAGTATAGTATGAGTATAGTTAGTGCAGTACAGTATAGTACAGTATAGTATGAGTATAGTCAGTGCAGTACAGTAAAGTATGAGTATAGTTAGTGCAGTACAGTATAGTACAGTATAGTATGAGTATAGTTAGTGCAGTACAGTAAAGTATGAGTATAGTTAGTGCAGTACAGTATAGTACAGTATAGTATGAGTATAGTTAGTGCAGTACAGTATAGTACAGTATAGTATGAGTATAGTTAGTGCAGTACAGTATAGTACAGTATAGTATGAGTATAGTTAGTGCAGTACAGTATAGTACAGTATAGTATGAGTATAGTTAGTGCAGTACAGTAAAGTATGAGTATAGTTAGTGCAGTACAGTTAGTGCAGTACAGTAAAGTATGAGTATAGTTAGTGCAGTACAGTAT
>NW_025743616.1:0-3281 GCF_021292245.1 Micropterus dolomieu
CAGCCCGTAGTGATTCATGTAGCAGCCCGTAGTGATTCATACAACAGCCCGTAGTGATTCATACAACAGCCCGTAGTGTTTCATACAACAGCCCGTAGTGATTCATGTACCAGCCCGTAGTGATTCATGTAGCAGCCCGTAGTGTTTCATACAACAGCCCGTGTAGCAGCCCGTAGTGATTCATGTAGCAGCCCGTAGTGTTTCATACAACAGCCTGTAGTGATTCATGTAGCAGGCCGTAGTGATTCATGTAGCAGGCCGTAGTCATTTATGTTTAAGCCCGTAGTGTTTCATACAACAGCCCGTACTGATTCATGTAGCAGGCTGTAGTGATTCATGTAGCAGGCCGTAGTGATTCATGTAGCAAATAATGTAGCAGGCCGTAGTGATTCATGTAGCAGGCCGTAGTGATTCATGTAGCAGGCCGTAGTGATTCATGTAGCAGGCCCGTTGTGATTCATGTAGCAGCCCGTAGTGATTCATACAGCAGCCCGTAGTGATTCATACAGCAGCCCGTAGTGTTTCATGTAGCAGCCCGTAGTGATTCATTCATGTAGCAGCCCGTAGTGATTCATACAGCAGCCCGTAGTGATTCATGTAGCAGCCCGTAGTGATTCATACAGCAGCCCGTAGTGATTCATACAGCAGCCCGTTGTGATTCATACAACAGCCCGTAGTGATTCATGTAGAAGCCCGTAGTGATTCATACAGCAGCCCGTTGTGATTCATACAACATTCCGTAGTGATTCATGTAGCACCCCTGTGGTGATTCATGTAGCAGGCCGTAGTGATTTCTGTTTATGCCCGTAGTGTTTCATACAACAGCCCGTAGTGATTCATGTAGCAGGCCGTAGTGATTTATGTTTAAGCCCGTAGTGTTTCATACAACACCCCGTAGCAATTCATGTAGCAGGCCGTAGTGATTCATGTAGCAGGCCGTAGTGATTCATGTAGCAGGCCGTAGTGATTTATGTTTAAGCCCGTAGTGTTTCATACAACAGCCCGTAGTGATTCATGTAGCAGGCTGTAGTGATTCATGTAGCAGCCCGTAGTGATTCATGTAGCAATTCATGTAGCAGCCTGTAGTGATTCATGTAGCAGCCCGTAGTGTTTCATACAACAGCCCGTGTAGCAGCCCGTAGTGATTCATGTAGCAGCCCGTAGTGATTCATGTAGCAGCCCGTAGTGATTCATGTAGCAGCCCGTAGTGTTTCATACAACAGCCCGTGTAGCAGCCCGTAGTGATTCATGTAGCAGCCCGTAGTGATTCATGTACCAGCCCGTAGTGATTCATGTAGCAGGCCGTAGTGTTTCATACAACGGCCCGTAGTGTTTCATACAACAGCCTGTAGTGATTCATACAACAGCCCGTAGTGATTCATGTAGCAGGCCGTAGTGATTCATGTAGCACCCCGTAGTGATTCATGTAGCAGGCCGTAGTGATTCATGTAGCAGGCCGTAGTGATTCATGTAGCAGCCCGTAGTGATTCCTGTAGCAGCCCGTAGTGATTCATGTAGCAGCCCGTAGTGATTCATACAACAGCCCGTAGTGATTCATGTAGCAGCCCGTAGTGATTCATGTAGCAGGCTTTAGTGATTCATGTAGCAGGCCGTAGTTTTTCATAACACAGCCCGTAGTGATTCATGTAGCAGGCCGTAGTGATTCATGTAGCAGGCCGTAGTGATTTATGTTTAAGCCCGTAGTGTTTCATACAACAGCCCGTAGTGATTCATGTAGCAGGCTGTAGTGATTCATGTAGCAGCCCGTAGTGATTCATGTAGCAATTCATGTAGCAGCCCGTAGTGATTCATGTAGCAGCCCGTAGTGATTCATGTAGCAGCCCGTAGTGGCAGCCTGTAGTGATTCATGTAGCAGCTCGTAGTGATTCATGTAGCAGCCCGTAGTGTTTCATACAACAGCCCGTAGTGATTCATGTAGCAGGCCGTAGTGATTCATGTAGCAGCCCGTAGTGCTTAGCCCGTAGTGATTCATGTAGCAGCCCGTAGTGATTCATGTAGCAGCCCGTAGTGTTTCATACAACAGCCCGTGTAGCAGCCCGTAGTGATTCATGTAGCAGCCCGTAGTGATTCATGTAGCAGGCCGTAGTGTTTCATACAACGGCCCGTAGTGTTTCATACAACGGCCCGTAGTGTTTCATACAACGGCCCGTAGTGTTTCATACAACAGCCTGTAGTGATTCATACAACAGCCCGTAGTGATTCATGTAGCAGGCCGTAGTGATTCATGTAGCACCCCGTAGTGATTCATGTAGCACCCCGTAGTGATTCATGTAGCAGCCCGTAGTGATTCATGTAGCAGGTCGTAGTGATTCATGTAGCAGGTCGTAGTGATTCATGTAGCAGCCCGTAGTGATTCATGTAGCAATTCATGTAGCAACCCGTAGTGATTCATGTAGCAGCCCGTAGTGATTCATGTAGCAGCCCGTAGTGATTCATGTAGCAGCCCGTAGTGATTCATACAGCAGCCCGTTGTGATTCATACAACAGCCCGTAGTGATTCATGTAGCAGCCCGTAGTGATTCATGTAGCAGGCCGTAGTGATTTATGTTTAAGCCCGTAGTGTTTCATACAACAGCCCGTAGTGATTCATGTAGCAGGCCGTAGTGATTTATGTTTAAGCCCGTAGTGTTTCATACAACAGCCGGTAGTGATTCATGTAGCAGGCCGTAGTGATTCATGTAGCAATTCATGTAGCAGGCCGTAGTGATTCATGTAGCAGCCCGTAGTGATTCATGTAGCAGGCCGTAGTGATTTTTGTAGCACCCCGTAGTGATTCATACAACAGCCCGTAGTGATTCATGTTGCAGGCTGTAGTGATTCATGTAGCAGCCCGTAGTGATTCATGTAGCAATTCATGTAGCAGCCCGTAGTGATTCATGTAGCAGCCCGTAGTGTTTCATACAACAGCCCATGTAGCAGCCCGTAGTGATTCATGTAGCAGCCCGTAGTGATTCATGTAGCAGGCCGTAGTGTTTCATACAACAGCCTGTAGTGATTCATACAACAGCCCGTAGTGATTCATGTAGCACCCCGTAGTGATTCATACAACAGCCCGTAGTGTTTCATACAACAGCCCGTAGTGATTCATGTAGCACCGTAGTGATTTATGTTTAAGCCCGTAGTGTTTCATACAACAGCCCGTAGTGATTCATGTAGCAGGCCGTAGTGATTCATGTAGCAGGCCGTAGTGATTTATGTTTAACAGCCCGTAGTGATTCATGTAGCAGGCTTTAGTGATTCATGTAGCAGGCCGTAGTGAT
>NW_025743617.1:0-5825 GCF_021292245.1 Micropterus dolomieu
AAAAAGGCTTACAGCACCGGGTATTCCCAGGCGGTCACCCGTCCAAGTACTAACCAGGCCCTGCTCTGCTTAGCTTCCGAGAGATCGGGCGCTCCCAGAGCGGTGTGGCCGTAAGCCACTCAGGCACCCCCAAACGGCCCTTCAAAAGATGTTCTACGGCTAATTGACAAAAAACGTATTCTGCCCATAATGTCCAAGGTGCTCCAGAGTCACTTGGAATCCACAGGCACTGATTCCTGGGTAAACATCCAGGAACCGGGACACCGTTCACGCTGGCAGTCCACAGACGGGAATAGGCACCCGTTCCCGGGTATGGGTACAGCGACAAGGCCACCTTCAGCCGGAGGTCCTCACTCACAAACAGACGCTCATTCCTGGGTGGACATTCAGGAAAAGGATCCAGTCCGCCTGGAAGTTCCTAGCCAGGATCAGACGCTCTCCCGTCCAAGTCCTAAGCAGGCCCTGCCAAGCCTGGCTTCCGAGATCAGGCGAGATCGGGCAGTCCCAGGCCGGAATGGCCGTAAGCTGCCTTTGCACACCCCAGACGGGCCTTCAAAACACGATGTAACATTTACACAGCACTGTGTACAGGATAGGGAGAAAAAGAAGCAGCAGCAGGAGCGCCCCCTGCTGTTTCCTAAAGAGACGTTCAAAAGATCTCCTTTCACCGAAGCGCCCTCTGCCGTTTTTCGAAGGCGAAGATTCCCATGGCAGTGGCATTGGAGCCTGTGGTCTTGGATCCGGCGTGGTTGGACTATATTGATGTATGGAGTCCGTAGAATATCCATCAGTGAAGCTCATGTCTGAGGTATGTGGGGAGGCTCCGTGTGGACGTGCGTTAGTAGAGGTGTGAGGTCCTTGCTGCTCCGTGATCCCCATTGCAGCTTGTCCTGTTGCCAGGTCGGCTAGTGGTACCAATGGATTGTATGGATCCGTAACTTGACTTGGCACATCTTCCCCCTCTCCGTCTCGGCATCTAAATACCACGAGACGCTGTATACTGGATAGAGGACGTGGTAGTGCACACCAATCAGGGGGTGGAGTTTCTTGTGCGTCAAGGAGCTGAAGTGATCCCTCAGAGTTAATGAAGAGATTCTGATGTGTGCCCTGCTGTGCAAGCATCTCTCTGACATGATGACATGGTTGGGATGCCAATTCCCCTGGTTCATCAATGCGACGTGGAGGTGCAACTTGATTCCAGTTAACCGGTGGGTTTGGTGGTTGTGAGCGTGCTGGAACTGGCGCGGTCCACATCTGGCCTGAAGAGTGTGGCGTTGGTTGAGTAAGTAGTTGCCTTAGCATGGATCCTGGGGGTGGCTGCAGCCCAAACCCTCCTTGGGTAGGCATAACTGGCGGCCATGACCCTGACGTTGATGGCAGCGCACTGTTAGGTTCCATGGTAGACCATGAGTATGGAGGTGGCGGTGGACGCTCCTCATGCACTGACTGTGCGGTGAATCCTGTGCTGGCTAGCGTAATCTGATAATTGCTGAGCAATGGTGGCCTGGGTTGAGGTTGTGGCCCTAGTGTATAATTCTGGCTTCTCCAGTACTCCCAACTTTCCTGACTCTGCCCTAACTGAGGGGAATAATTCGGTTGGTTGCCTGCTCCGGCATTTCCTTGTCCTTCAGCCATGTTTGTATCTATTAAAAGAATAACAGACAGTTAGTCCTCTATTGGCACAACGTTATGTTTTGGGCAGGCTCGGTACTTAGTAGTGGGTTTCTTTCCTGTGTGCAAGAGGCGTAGACATAAATGTTGTCTGTGCATTGACTCACATTTTTCTGACAATTGCCTAAAATGATCACTGCCCTGTCTTGTCAATGCTGGGTAGGTTGTAAACAAAGTTGTGGTACCTGCCTGAATGCTAATTACTTCCTTCTCTGTTGTGGTAACTAGGGGCATGCAATAGGTCTTATTTACTAGCTCGTAGGTATATGACAACTTTAGCTTGCTACATCTTATAACTAAGCCTGTAGCTTCCTGATATACTCTTGTTGTCCATCTTTCACAACAAACAGCAGTTAAACAAAATCTGTAGGGTGGAGGCAACAAGGGGTAATCCTTAGATTGAACTGACGTGTAATAGTGTTGTAATTTTGTTTTGGAGTTTGCTAGTGTTACCGGTCCATATGGTAACATGTCTAAAAGGGGTTGTAGTTTTTCATTATATTGTTGGGCTTTCCCTCTGTTTCTTTTACCTGGTCTATTTCTACTTCGTTTTGGTTTTTAGTCTTCTGTCATTTTGATTCAATTTATTCCTGAATTTGCCAAATGTCCTGATCCATGATGATGTACTCATTCTCACTCAAAGATGGTTTAGATGGTGCAGATGGAATTGCCGGGTTTCCGTATGCTGATGAAACTTCCATCCCGACTTTTATGGGCCTCATCTCTATCCCTACATCCACATCATTATAGATGTGGAGCGGATACTGTCCTGTGACTAATGACATCATTCTGCCTATCATGATCCTGATCAAAGGGAATACACAGCACATGATCACCATAGCTATCAAAATCAATGAGCCAACTACCATTCCTATTGTTTGGAGAATTTTGATCCAGGACATGTTCTGAAACCACTCCCATATGGATGTCTGTTTCGTGTTCCAATTTGAATGTTTAACCTGTTCATCCCTCATTTGTTTTAGTGACTCTAAAAGCTTAGTAAGATTCCCTTCTTGTCCTGTGTTCATGGATATTACTGTGCAGCACTCATCTCCGAAGTATTTACATACACCCTGTTCTTCTGCTAACATTGTGTCTAGTACAAACCTGTTCTGTATCGCCATCAGTGATGTAGTATGTAGTTGCTCGCGGACAGTTTCTATGGCCGATATTGTCCAATTTACGTATCTTTGATGATTCCACCAAAGATAGGATATCCAACGACTGTTTCGCGCTATGTATTGTGCATTTATGGCTTGGCCAAGTAGGGGAATTGAACCTGCTATTTGTCCTGATATAATCCAATCTTCTCCTATCGCTCGATGGTCTGACGGCACACCACGTGGTTCCTGATTCCAAGCTACATACACTTTGTCTTCTTTTTCAAGCTGCAAGCTCCTAGCTATACGTTTTGATTCTGCTATGTTTTCTTGACTGAGCACTGTTATCTGTCCTGTTACCATGACTGGAGCACATATCCCAGTCCAATGTGGTGGCAACTCTACTTTCAAGCGATCGCTGTCATCACATAACCAGAAAATGTCTGCCATAGCATACGTGCCTCCACCTAGGAATGGTATGGGGATGTCGGCATCACTCTGATTTCGCTGAACTCTAAATGGAGCATAATCTGCCACCACCTGTTGGCATTGAAACTTAGCTTTAGCAGTTGTATCGCATTTATCGTGTGCAAGCACTGTTTTGCCATTCTCTACCTTTCGCTTGCGGTGACATTGTACTTTAGCTCCTGGTCCATTAACCATCATAGTCTTAGTATCTACTATGCAAAATGGGAATACTGTGCTTTCATTTCTGACGGCCGTCTGTGGTACCCAATGTTCCAATAAAGGGTCCATGTAGGATGGACAATTAGTTCTATTCTGTGACCATCCGTCAAGTTTCTTTGCCATCATTCTTAGCATGCAATAAGCAAAACAATCATTGTGGTGTTGGCACGCGTCAAAACTTATGGGCAATATTTGAGGGACTCTCCTGCCATTGTAACAGGCTATGCAGGACTGAGAGCTAACCTGCTGAGCAGAATATTGTAGCCATTGACGAAACATATTTTCTCCCTGTATCACGGGTTTTACTCTCGGTTTGGTTCTAGTCTGTTGTATACTGGACTTGGTCTTCTGTAATACCCTGGGTTGTCGTCTGTTAGGCCTCAACGTTGCTTTTGGCTGATCATCTGCCAGTCCCCTTCGTTGTTGGCGTGGCAGGGACTTAATCAGCTTTCGGGCTAGTTGCCTATCTACAGTTGTTCCTGTCACTTCATCTGTACACCTGTTAGAACTACAGCTTGCCGTTATTGCCACCACTCCTTCAGCTTCGCATTGTTTATCAGCTGGCTGGTTTTCTAATATGTGACCTCCTGGTCCTTGAGTCAGAATCTTTTTTAGCGTGGTTGTTCTTACATAAGTCAAATTTAGTTTGTCACTTTTTGGCCATTTACCTTCCTGCACTGCTACTGTTGCTACTGCTAGTGCACATTCAATCATCTGTCCCTGTCTCGGGGGACCGTTCTCTTTCTGAGGAATCATATCTGGAACCTGACATGCTAGTAGTACTAGGACTGCTGTCACTGCTATCCACATCACCAGCTGCCTGTCTTGGAGTTTCTGTCTGTCCCTCTTCTGGGTCTGTTTCTTCGGGCTCTGTTTCTGATCTTGCATAGGGACTGTCTCGCTCTGAACCTGCTTCTCCTTCTGATCCTGTTTCATGTCCTGTTTCTGGGTTGCTTTCTGTCGGACTTGCGTATGTACCCGTGTACATGACCTTGGGGTTGCTCTTGTACTGGAACCTGAATCTGACCCTGGTCCTGACTCTGTGATTGGGCTTGGTGTTGGTCTTGGGATTGTGTCTGCGTAGGGACTTGGTAGTGAGCTTGGCTGGGTTTCTGCAGTTCCTTGTTCTGCTCTATCTCCTTCTGAACCTGAGTCACCTGATTCTTCTGATTCATGGATATCTCTATCTGATCCTGACTGTCCTGCTGAATCAAGGGGTGTACTATCTGCATCTGTGACATCTTCTCTTGGAGGTAAGGATCCACTACTGGTTGCGCTGTCACTGGTTCGTCTAACGCTGGTCCGTCTGGCGGCCAATCTGTCGGATCGTCTCTCCCCCTGCAGGGCGGGCTCACCGCTCCTTTGTCTGTCTCCCTCTGGGCTCTGGGATCGTCTAGCTCCCTGCGGGGCGGTGTCACCGTCCCCAGTGGATCCCGTGTGCCCTCCTCCTCTGACTGCCTCAGTTGCTCCTTCTGGCTCATTTGCTCTGCAGCAGTGGTTTAGATGGAACCAAACGTTCTTACCTTCTACTTTCAAGGCTGATGGTGTAGCAAGGACAACTTTAAATGGGCCTTCTCGTCTGGGTTGGTTCCACTTTCTTTTGAACACCTTGACGTACACCCACTCACCAGGGTGTATTGTTTGTTGGCGCTCTGGTATGGCAGCGTCTCTTTCCTCAGTGGCTCCTTTGACCTGTTGGAAGATAGTTCTGTGGATTCTAGTTAAATGCTGGACATAACTTGAAAACTCATTTTCTAACTGTTCAAGAGATGGCCCTTCATATGGACCTCTCAAATATGGAACAGGCATAGGCCTCCCAGTGCACATTTCATGCGGTGTTAGATGCGTTATTCTGTTAGTCTGCGATCTCATTGCCATTAGTGCTAGCGGAAGAGCATCTACCCACTTTAGCTTACCTCTGCTGTCCTCTATTATCTTAGCTAGTTTTGCTTTCAAAGTTCCATTAGCTCGTTCCACTGTCCCTTGTGATTGTGGATGATATACACACCCAAATCTTTGTTTAATGCCCAACATTTGGAGCATTGTCTTTATGACCTGTGCCACAAAGTGTGGTCCGTTGTCTGAACTGATCTTGTCTGGTAAGCCGAATCGTGGAAAAACTTCCCTGCATAAGAACTTTGCCACTGACTTATAGTCTGGGCTGGCGGTTCGTGTTGCTTCAATCCATCTACTGAATCTGTCAACCACTACTAGGATATACCTCATTCTGTTTACCCTCTCTGTCATGTCCACATAGTCTATTATGAGATGTCTAAACGGACCATCTGGCGCTGGTATGTGAGCCAGAGGGGCTGAAAATGACTTTCTTGTGTTGAAAAGAGCGCAACCCTGACATTCGTTCAATGT
>NW_025743618.1:0-2473 GCF_021292245.1 Micropterus dolomieu
CAATCTGTACATCATGTGGCCTCTCTGTCCTCAGACCCTCTGTTTCTGACAGAAATTACTCAATACAAGTTGAATCTGATCTGAGAACAGTCTGGAAACAGTTTAGTTGTTCATGTGTGAATGCTGGTCAAACTGTTTATTTAGCGGGACAACATGCAGAGGACAATATTTGACATCCTGCTCTCATATTAGTTGTCTTCTTCTTCAGGTCCTTTTCTCAGACAGTGAAAGAATCCTGGAGACAGTTGACACAGATGAGTTTCAGCCTGTTTCTCTGTCACACTGACAAACTGAGGAACACTGCTTCATGTTGAACAGCAGTTAGGACTCATGTTGGATAGAAAATCACTCTGTGTTTCTTCCTCCAGGGTGGACCATGGTGGAGAGCAGTGGTTAAAACCTGATGTGAGGAAGTGTAAGTGTGGATTCAATCTGACTCATGATGACAAAACAGCACACAGTCAGTTTCTCTTACTACAAAGTTGATAGTTGTGGTATTTATTCATTCAAACATTACTGACTAAATGCATCATCATTAAACTTTATAGAAATGAACAACATCAGCACACAAACAAAGAATAAACCTTCAGATGTGTCTGATGATAAACTGCTGCTGTGTTGTGTCTCGTTCTCTCCATCAGATTTCTGTGAACTCACACTGGACACAAACACAGCACACAGGGAGCTCAAACTGTCTGACAACAACAGGAAGGTGACATGGGTGACAGAGAAGCAGCCATATCCTGATCATCCAGAGAGATTTGACTGCTGGGAACAGCTGCTGTGCGAAAATGGTCTGACTGGTCGCTGTTACTGGGAGGTCGAGTGGAGAGGAGGAGTTTATATATCAATGAGTTACAGAGGAATCAAACGGAGAGGAGACAGTAAAGACTGTGTGTTTGGATGGAATGATCAGTCCTGGAGTCTGTTCTGCTCTGATAGTCGTTACTCTGTCTGGCACAATAACAGAAAAACAGTCCTCCCTCTCTCCTCCTCCTCCTCCTCCTCGTCCTCCTCCTCCTCCTCTAACAGAGTAGCAGTGTATGTGGACTGTCCTGCTGGCTCTCTGTCCTTCTACAGAGTCTCCTCTGACACACTGATCCACCTCCACACCTTCAACACCACATTCACTGAACCTCTTTATCCTGGGTTTAGGTTCTGGTTCTATGGTTCCTCAGTGTCTCTGTGTTCTGTGTAGGAGGGAGACAACTTCCAGTCCTGTGGTTTAAATGTTGGTGGTGGACGAGGCTTCACTTTGGTTAACATCTGGCTCACTGATTGTGCCTTTAATGTCAGAAATGTGTTTTCTTAGAAATGGTGAAATGATCTCAGGGCTGAACTTGTTGTGTACAAACTGTGTTGACTCTGATTTTCACTTTAATAAAGTTTTCTTGGAGCAGCATCTAGTAGCTGCTGATGGCTGCAGAGCTTCTCATTTATTTCAATAAAGGTTTGAAGACAAAAACTCAACAAATAGTCTTGATTTATTCTGTTACTCAAGTACATTTCTTTTCCTGCTGAGTTTGATCCTCACAAAGGCTAAATCAAAAGATAAGTCAGGCAGGAAGGAAGTGAAGCCTTGAAGGTTTATTATTATTATCTGAAAAATATAGAAAAAAACTAAATCCTATTATAATATAATAGGATTTGTTTTTTTCTCTCATTATTATTTTAATTATTTTCTGAATCTGCATCTAAACGTAAATGTGACGCCACGGTTCCTGCGGAGGAAAGTGACCAACTGCTCATCCGCCCGCTGTGAGTTCAAACACAACGTTTACCTGGTTTAGCCTCCGTGGCTCCAACTCCCTGATACCAGCCAATGTGAGGATGAAATGTTGAGATATTGTGCTAATTTGTCCTCTGTGCTTTCTGAAATTCACATGCAGGTCAAAAACACCATCCTGAAGGCCGCAGAAAAGAAACTGCACGATCTGGAGCCAGGGGACTGGATTGTGGGAAAGGACTTCAGGAGAAAGGGCTCGCAGGTGGACCGGGCCATTTCAGATACTGCTAACAACAGAAACGGCAGTAAAAGTGGCTGAAAGAGCAACTTGGATTCACGCCACCCACTGCAAACGAGTGCCAAAGCAACCAAAAGGCCTCAAACCAGGCGAAGATGGAGATCAGTGATTGAGCTGAGCTTTCCCCTGCCTTGTGTTCCTAGGGAGGGAGGGGAGTGGAGGTCTCTGAGACCACCTAGAACCACTAATCTCCCAAACACTCACCGCGGGCACACTGAAACCAACAGATGGCTCTGGAGAGGTGACGGACCGAGACAAAACGGAGGCGTTGTTCTGCTCACTGTCATCATTTCCAAACATGAAAACAACAAACTTGGCCTGACTGAGGGAAAGTTCCAGGCCGAAGAGGAGGAGATGCACGTCCTCCCTGACAGCCCGGCTGGGCTGAAAGACAATGCATGGTATGCAACCACGATGACCACTTCAAGAAAAGTAACCAATCAGAGCTG
>NW_025743619.1:0-4475 GCF_021292245.1 Micropterus dolomieu
TTGAAATTAGTCACATTTAATTGTTTACATGAGAACAAAAAAGGTTTTTGTGTTTGAGTCTGTGAGAGTCAGGGAGAGAAATGGAGAGAGGGTAAAAAATAGAGGTAGAGAGAGACGCACCTGAGCTGAACTGAGGAAAATAAATTCTCAAAATTGACATTTCACTTTGGGTCCCAACCGATAGTTTAGGAAAGGTAGAGTTAAAGTTTCAATGCATACAGTTACTTTGAAGCAGTTAAGAGTAATGCCCTCAGAGGACCAACCAATGCAGATCCAGGATATCATAGTTTTGTATGAAGTCCAGGCGGAGAGTGCACGGGATGAGCGGCGTTTCCGGTAGCGGAACTAAATCTAACACGTTATTATGCAAAATTCACTGAACTTTTTTCATAGCGACTAAACTTCTACAATCGGCCTAATATAATTAGGCTTATTTAAATGCGTTCATTGTGTTGCTGTTTGTTTCCAGCCTACAGTTTGATACTGATTGATTTTAAAATGTAGGAAATTTGACTGTTTTGATCTGTAATGAAATTAAGCAATTGTAAAATCAATAAACACCATAACTTCCACACTACTGCTGTCATCATTCAGTTTAAAGTGCTCCCACACAGCTGAGGGCTTCATTTCGTGTTCCCTTTGTGAACTGGAGCGTTACGTTCACTGCTGTCGGCGAAGGTCAGGCGCGCGGAAAAAACCCTCAGTAATCGAATCTCATAGTTGAAAATCGAATGTGTACCCAGCGGTCGAATATTCGGGTCCAGCCCAGTATCGATACGATAAAAAGAACCAAATTTTTATCTAAATTTACCAAATTATGTATTTAAACAATCAATAAGTTTACTTGAATGATAAAATTGTAAATTGCTTGATGAAATTTTGTATAATGCATGAAAAGCAAAAACAAATAAAAATTGACAGAATCAAGTGTGTTGGATACCGAAGGCTGATCATTGTCTTTTATAACAACTCAATAAAAGAAACAAAATGCATCCTTTCAATAAGTCGTCTTTATTGTAAGTGCATTCTGGTGGTTCTTTCAATTGGAGATGGCAAATAGATATTTTCATAGTTGTAATTAACTATATGGCTTATTACACAGTGCATGAGTGGGAATGCATTCCTAAAAGTCTCTAAATTAACTCAATATCTCATAAGAAATAAATCTAAAATATCAGTGAATTAAATCATATTCCTGACATGAAAACCAGAGTGAAATTTGGGGTAATGATTACCTCTCCTTTCTCCTCTTCTCTCCTCTCCCCTTCTCTTTCTTCCACTCTCCTCGTCCATCCTCCCTTCTCTCTTTCCTCTGTCCTCTCTTCTCTGTATTATTCAGTGTTTCCAATACTGAGAGACAGGAAATAAAGTTCAGGAATCACTAGAGTTGTGCATAAGGTCCATAAGGCCAGATTTACTACAGGTTGTTTGTGCGTGTACAAGCGAGTGCAAACCTCAGCTGTTATCGGTACCAAAGTCCTTTTAGGCAAGTCATGCCACTCGGCAGCCATCTTGGCAACGCTTCTGGGCAGCAATTTCATACTAACAAAACCAGGCTCCTGTCTGAATGAATGGGGAGAGAGCCAGAACTGAGCTTTCACTGGTCACTGGGACATAAAAACTACATGAATAGAATCAGCAGTAAAATATGATAAAAATCCCTGAAAAAGTTTGACGACTTTGCCCCAAAATAATGTTTAAAAAGAGTTTTTCCCCACCGGTTATACTTCTACTAAGCATGCGTCAGTGGAAACACACGATTGGCTGAAATATGATTCCCGTTTTGGCTGTTTAAAGCAGATGATTGGCTTTTTAGCGGGAGGGGCGGGATAACCGCCATCTTTGCCGTTACGGGCTTTTCCCATAGAGTTGTATTGAGGATGTGATTGAACGCTTCCTCTTTCCTCCTCAGTTGGCAGTCTTCTCCTTTTTGTATGATTCAAAGACAACATTTCTAAACTTCCTAAACTTAGTGAAATTATTTCAAATGTTTAGGATGGAAAGTTAGTAGTGTTACTAGTAGTGTGTGGCGTTGGAAGGAGCACGCATGGGACGAGCAGCAGAGCAAACTAAGCTGAACACACGTTTGTAATGTTTTTTACAAACGTCTTGGCATGTGTGAGCTACAGGACACTCAGACAAGCAGCATGGAGACATTTTATTGATTATTGATGTATTTTTGGACGTTTGAAGCTAAGATACCGCTCACTGCAGTTGAGTGGAAAAAAAACGTGTCTCAAACTCGCAGAAGAACACGGATGTTAACAAAACTTCACCAATCCTTCTATTGACAAAAGGGTGAGTAACTGATAACAAAATGAGTCTTAGGGTGAACTATACCTTGTTGTATTGTCATGCAAACTTGCTGGAAAATGTTTTATTGAGAAAATTATTTCTTCACTTAAGAAAAATAAATGGTTTGTTAAATGAAACAGTTGCCTCATTTTTTTGTTCATTGTTTCAATAAAGAAAAACATTAAGAACAAATTTAACAAATATTATGTAAAATGTGTAAATGTTACTTAAATATAGTCTAAAAATAAAAAGATAAATAAAAGAAAAAAAATAAAAGAGAAGGAATTTAAAATTTGTGATTGACTCGAGAAAGTTCCACTTTTTGACTTAAATTATGAAATAAAAATACCTTGTGCAAGATATTCAAATTTCTGAGATGCACCTGTAGATGCACTATCCACCTTCTTCTTTAATTTAGAGAAGTCAGTTGTTTTGAAAAAACAAATGGTGTGTCTCCGCCTCCCTGAAGGAAAGATGACCACAGACCCAACAGAGATGAGGAAGCATAATGGATTACTAACTAGATCATCTTTGTATGAACTTGTAAATGTACTTAGTTACACTCCACTACTGGAAGTATTTAAATTGATGTGCAAAAATATCAGTCTGTTCAGTAGATGTTGAGATTTCTTTGAATTAAAAACAAAAGAAACAGAAACACAGACTGACCTCATGATGGCGCTCTGGAGTCAACAGCCAGCAGAGAGCTCTCTCTGTCTCTCACAGTATAGCTTTGTCCCTAACTCTTAACCATCACAACTAAATGACCCAAACCTTCATTGAAATTAAACTTTATTTAATCTTCACCCTAAAACACTCTTTTAAAGGTCTGTCCCAAAGTGAGAAACAGACAAAATGTCCTCACTCCCAAGGTCTCAAACTCTAATTGGTCCTGAAAATTATAGTTAAGACACAAAATTTGATTTCTGTTACATGTAATCAATAATTATTTCAATAATCTTCAGGCTGTTCTTCGTTCAGCATGTTTGGAGATTTAAAATGTGTCTGTGGACGAACTGAACCTGGAAACTGTGGTCATGTTTGTCCTCACAACATAACATAAAACCATGAAACATTAAACACAAACATTGTAATGGTAAAAAAAATCCATCCTCTGTCCTTTCCTAAACACTTTTCCTTGACTTTGATGGAAAACGTCATGAGGTCAAGGAAAGATGTGAAGGAGAATTCATAAAAGACAACCGCGGTGCTCAGAGAACCAGGCTGCACTTACACCAGCTTCTTTTTAACCAACTTTATTTATAACACGCGGAAGATGAGTACAGTGACAAACTCAATGCTGCTCACTTCAAAAGGTTTCCTGTCCAACACAGAATCACACCTCCTAAGAAAGGATGTTTCATTTGGTACATTTAACCATCAGTTAGGCTGCTCATAGGAAGTAACAACAACATAGATACTGCTGAAAAAACAAAAAGGATTAAAATGCTGACACAATATAATAACAAAATCAATATACAAGTAGAGAAAGTTGAGTGAATTATACCCAAACATAAATATAGAGTTTCCTGGGATGGGTGCTTTTGATATTTTTATACATTTGTTAAATAGATGCTCTGTTGTTTCTACAGGTGCATCTCAGTTTTTTAAATTCATAATTATAATTAAAGTTATAAATATAATATATAAAAATTGACCTGAGAATCAATTCAAAACACCTGCAAATGTTTCCTGATCCTTTAATCTCTCAGTCTGGTTCAGTTCAAATAAACTTTTCTAAGATATTGTAATTTTTTTAGATGCTCCTGTACATTTATGGGTGTCTATCGTGGTGAAACTAATGGTGAGTCGTTCTAAAGGCTGCTGTTGCAAGGAATTGTGGGACAGCATTATCTCCTTTCCTTTCATAAATAACTGTCCAGTGTAGCCTTTGCTAAAGGAGCTAAGAAAGGAAGCATTTAACAGCCTTTACTTACCATTTAGCATTGTCACAAAAAGTTCACACTTTATTTGTGTCAATGACCCGTTTCACCACATGAAAGGAAGAAGAAGTTGTTGAAGGTGTGAAGACATGGCATTAAAATCGCGTATGTCTAAAATGAATGCTTCAAGAAACAGCCTGTCTACTTTCAACACGGGGCATCATTCTTCCAATGACCGTTGGCACGACAATATCGGCAGGTGTCAGTTTTAAATGATGCACTACGCCCTCCATTACA
>NW_025743620.1:0-4869 GCF_021292245.1 Micropterus dolomieu
GACTATCCCAACATCAGCTGGAGGAGCGGTGGCATCACCTCCCTCAACACGGATGCTGTAAAGATAAGTTGTCCGAGCTCGCTCGGAACAGCTGTAGCATCAGATCCTTTACATAGGACAGAAAGAAAGTAGAAAAACAAATTATGAAATCACAAACGGATTTTGCAGAATTCTAAAGAGTAATGTTTGCATTTCAGGTGTCCTTTATGTAACGATTTAACAAAAATAGCATGATACAGTGCTATGTGTTTAAAAATTACAAGATGAAGTAGTGCTGGTGAATTAAATATTAGATACTATTGTGTATTATTTAATATACCTCACCAAGCACTTTACTTGGAGGGCGTGCAGTCTACTGCAACCCAACAGCTCTGCCATAAATCTTTACTTTTACTAAGCTTAGATATTGAACAAGTGTTTCTATTATTCTGCCCCCCTCATGTATGTCAATGGGGTAGACAATATTAGGAAAACTTTTCAATATAATGCACTCCAGTACACCACCCACTATGAAATCAGTAATAACAGAATGTATGGCAGGTGTCATTTTTGATTGCATTAGACAGCAGATGTTCCTGATAAAATGCATTGTGAGTGTATATATTAGATTTCCCAAAAGAGACAAAAAACAAACTGATTTTCTGCAAATCCTAAGAAAGTAACAAGGTTACAGTTGTGGTCAAAAGTTTACACACACTTCTAAAGAACATACACGTCATGGCTGTTTGAGTTTCCAATAATAATTTTTCTGTGATGAATCATTGTCACAAAAAAACGTCATGAATTTTGGTCCTTTCAGTTATTTATTACGGGTCTTCTGAAAATGTGACCAAATCTACTGGGTTAAAAAAGTCCCTTTGTCATTTTTACCTCAGTTAGACTCTTTTGGTAGCCATCCACAAGCTTCTGGTTGAATCATTGACCGCTCCTCCTGATAGATTTGGAGCAGTTGAGCTAAATTTGACAAACAGACTTGTTTCTTCTAAATAGTTCACATGAAACCACCAAAAAACGTCCTGGCTCAGTCTGAAGAGGAGACGTTACCTGTCGCTAACTGCCTTCACTTTTCCAGCAGTTGGAGAACAGACAGACTTTAATTAACGGACAAACTGTAACCTACACTGTACATTTACAGCCAGACCGAAACGTAGCGCTCATATTTTCCTCTGCTCATTTTCACCGTCACCTACTGCCACCTGTCACGTAGCTGTCCTGTGAGGGAGGAGAGGACGCTAGCTATGTGCCACCGTGCTGCACAGTGCGGGCGAAAATCAACCAGCTAACGTTAACTTCTTTTCATTTTGCACTTGCAGTGAGATTGTGTGTGTGTGTGTGTGTGTGTGTGTGTGTGTGTGTGTGTAAACCGGGACTGACTGTATGATTAATCCTTCGCTAGATGCTGTGAATAAATGGCGGGTTTGCCAAAATGATGAGTTTCCTTAGCATAATTAACACAAGGCAACGACAGAGTAACGTTACACAACCGCTAACGTTACACGTAGGGGTAAGGGAGGAGGAAAAAACGTTTCAAATATTCGCAGCTTCTCTAGGCAGGCTGACCAGGTGGCTGATGAGGTGCAGGTGCGGGTCGTTGGCTGAGCTCAGGAGCAGAAGGAGAGAAAACACAGGGAGGCAGGCAGGGAACAGAAAACCAAGGAAAAAGCAGAATAACTGATAAAAAGGAGAAAAAAAACAGGACACTCACCGTCAGCCGGGCTGCCACCACAACAATATTTTGAATATCTTGGAAGCCATTTGAGGAGATTTGAAGTTGTTGCATGTGTATTCAAAAACTGCACCTTCAGCTCAAACATATATTCAACCTTCGCCTCCCGCAGACATAGGAAACTGAACATTGAAATTAGTCACATTTAATTGTTTACATGAGAACAAAAAAGGTTTTTGTGTTTGAGTCTGTGAGAGTCAGGGACAGAAATTGAGAGAGGGTAAAAAATAGAGGTAGAGAGAGACGCACCTGAGCTGAACTGAGGAAAATAAATTCACAAAATTGACATTTCACTCTGGGTCCGATAGTTTAGGAAAGGTAGAGTTAAAGTTTCAATGCATACAGTTACTTTGAAGCAGTTAAGAGTAATGCCCTCAGAGGACCAACCAATGCAGATCCAGGATATCATAGTTTTGTATGAAGTCCAGGCGGAGAGTGCACGGGATGAGCGGTGTTTCCGGTAGCGGAACTAAATCTAACACGTTATTATGCAAAATTCACTGAACTTTTTTCACAGCGACTAAACTTCTACAATCGGCCTAATATAATTAGGCTTATTTAAATGCGTTCATTGTGTTGCTGTTTGTTTCCAGCCTACAGTTTGATACTGATTGATTTTAAAATGTAGGAAATTTGACTGTTTTGATCTGTAATGAAATTAAGCAATTGTAAAATCAATAAACACCATAACTTCCACACTACTGCTGTCATCATTCAGTTTAAAGTGCTCCCACACAGCTGAGGGCTTCATTTCGTGTTCCCTTTGTGAACTGGAGCGTTACGTTCACTGCTGTCGGCGAAGGTCAGGCGCGCGGAAAAAAACCCTCAGTAATCGAATCTCATAATTGAAAATCGAATGTGTACCCAGCGGTCGAATATTCGGGTCCAGCCCAGTATTCATACGATAAAAAGAACCAAAAACCAAACAATCAATAAGTTTACTTGAATGATAAAATTGTAAATTGCTTGATGAAATTTTGTATAATGCATGAAAAAAATAAATTGACAGAATCAAGTGTGTTGGATACCGAAGGCTGATCATTGTCTTTTATAACAACTCAATAAAAGAAACAAAATGCATCCTTTCAATAAGTCGTCTTTATTGTAAGTGCATTCTGGTGGTTCTTTCAAATGGAGATGGCAAATAGATATTTTCATAGTTGTAATTAAACTATATGGCTTATTACACATTGCATGAGTGGGAATGCATTCCTAAAAGTCAATAAATTAACTCAATATCTCATAAGAAATAAATCTAAAATGTCAGTGAATTAAATCATATTCCTGACATGAAAACCAGAGTGAAATTTGGGGTAATGATTACCTCTCCTTTCTCCTCTTCTCTCCTCTCCCCTTCTCTTTCTTCCACTCTCCTCGTCCATCCTCCCTTCTCTCTTTCCTCTGTCCTCTCTGTATTATTCAGTGTTTCCAATACTGAGAGACAGGAAATAAAGTTCAGGAATCACTAGAGTTGTGCATAAGGTCCATAAGGCCAGATTTACTACAGGTTGTTTGTGCGTGTACAAGCGAGTGCAAACCTCAGCTGTTATCGGTACCAAAGTCCTTTTAGGCAAGTCATGCCACTCGGCAGCCATCTTGGCAACGCTTCTGGGCAGCAATTTCATACTAACAAAACCAGGCTCCTATCTGAATGAATGGGGAGAGAGCCAGAACTGAGCTTTCACTGGTCACTGGGACATAAAAACTACATGAATAGAATCAGCAGTAAAATCTGATAAAAATCCCTGAAAAAGTTTGACGACTTTGCCCCAAAATAATGTTTAAAAAGAGTTTTTCCCCACCGGTTATACTTCTACTAAGCATGCGTCAGTGGAACCACACGATTGGCTGAAATATGATTCCCGTTTTGGCTGTTTAAAGCAGATGATTGGCTTTTTAGCTGGAGGGGCGGGATAACCGCCATCTTTGCCGTTACGGGCTTTTCCCATAGAGTTGTATTGGGGATGTGATTGAACGCTTCCTCTTTCCTCCTCAGTTGGCAGTCTTCTCCTTTTTGTATGATTCAAAGACAAAATTTCTAAACTTCCTAAACTTGGTGAAATTATTTCAAATGTTTAGGATGGAAAGTTAGTAGTGTTACTAGTAGTGTGTGGCGTTGGAAGGAGCACGCATGGGACGAGCAGCAGAGCAAACTAAGCTGAACACACGTTTGTAATGTTTTTTACAAACGTCTTGGCATGTGTGAGCTACAGGACACTCAGACAAGCAGCATGGAGACATTTTATTGATTATTGATGTATTTTTGGACGTTTGAAGCTAAGATACCGCTCACTGCAGTTGAGTGGAAGAAAAACGTGTCTCAAACTCGCAGAAGAACACGGATGTTAACAAAACTTCACCAATCCTTCTATTGACAAAAGGGTGAGTAACTGATAACAAAATGAGTCTTAGGGTGAACTATACCTTGTTGTATTGTCATGCAAACTTGCTGGAAAATGTTTTATTGAGAAAATTATTTCTTCACTTAAGAAAAATAAATGGTTTGTTAAATGAAACAGTTGCCTCATTTTTTTGTTCATTGTTTCAATAAAGAAAAACATTAAGAACAAATTTAACAAATATTATGTAAAATGTGTAAATGTTACTTAAATATAGTCTAAAAATAAAAGTTAGAGAAGGAATTTAAAACTTGTGATTGACTCAAGAAAGTTCCACTTTTTGACTTAAATTATGAAAATAAAAATACCTTGTGCAAGATATTCAAATTTTTGAGATGCACCTGTAGATGCACAATCCACCTTCTTTTTTAATTTAGAGAAGTCAGTTGTTTTGAAAAAACAAATGGTGTGTCTCCGCCTCCCTGAAGGAAAGATGACCACAGACCCAACAGAGATGAGGAAGCATAAAGGATTACTAACTAGATCATCTTTGTATGAACTTGTAAATGTACTTAGTTACACTCCACCACTAGAAGTATTTCAATTGATGTGCAAAAATATCAGTCTGTTCAGTAGATGTTGAGATTTCTTTGAATTAAAAACAAAAGAAACAGAAACACAGACTGACCTCATGATGGCGCTCTGCAGTCAACAGCCAGCAGAGAGCTCTCTCTGTCTCTCACAGTATAGCTTTGTCCCTAACTCTTAACCATCACAACTAAATGACCCAAACCTTCATTGAAA
>NW_025743621.1:0-6312 GCF_021292245.1 Micropterus dolomieu
GACACACTCCAGCCACATGAGGTCTAGCATTGTGTTGCATTAGGAGGAACCCAGGGCCAACCGCACCAGCATATGGTCTCACAAGGGGTCTGAGGATCCCATCTCGGTACCTAATGGCAGTCAGGCTACCTCTGGCGAGCACATGGAGGGCTGTGCGGGCCCCCAAAGAAATGCCAGCCCACACCATTACTGACCCACCGCCAAAGCGGTCATGCTGGAGGATGTTGCAGGCAGCAGAACGTTCTCCACGGCGTCTCCAGACTCTGTCACGTCTGTCACACGTGCTCAGTGTGAACCTGCTTTCATCTGTGAAGAGCACAGGGAGCCAGAGGCGAATTTGCCAATCTTGGTGTTCTCTGGCAAATGCCAAACGTCCTGCACGGTGTTGGGCTGTAAGCACAACCCCCACCTGTGGACGTCGGGCCCTCGTACCACCCTCATGGAGTCTGTTTCTGACCGTTTGAGCAGACACATGCACATTTGTGGCCTGCTGGAGGTCATTTTGCAGGGCTCTGGCAGTGCTCCTCCTGCTCCTCCTTGCACAAAGGCGGAGGTAGCGGTCCTGCTGCTGGGTTGTTGCCCTCCTACGGCCTCCTCCACGTCTCCTGATGTACTGGCCTGTCTCCTGGTAGCGCCTCCGTGCTCTGGACACTACGCTGACAGTCACAGCAAACCTTCTTTCCACAGCTCGCATTGATGTGCCATCCTGGATGAGCTGCACTACCTGAGCCACTTGTGTGGGTTGTAGACTCCGTCTCATGCTACCACTAGAGTGAAAGCACCACCAGCATTCAAAAGTGACCAAAACATCAGCCAGGAAGCATAGGAACTGAGAAGTGGTCTGTGGTCACCACCTGCAGAATCACTCCTTTATTGGGGGGGTCTTGCTAATTGCCTATAATTTCCACCTGTTGTCTTTTCCATTTGCACAACAGCATGTGAAATTGATTGTCAATCAGTGTTGCTTCCTAAGTGGACAGTTTGATTTCACAGGAGTGTGACTGACTTGGAGTTACATTGTGTTGTTTAAGGTGTTCCCTTTATTTTTTTGAGCAGTGTATATGATATATATATATATAATTTATATTTCTAAACATTATGTTTTGTCTATTTTACACCAAGTTTGTGATCTTTAGATTGCGTAAATCTCATCTTTGTTAGCACTTTCCAACTAAAAGTTTGACCGGTCTTTCGAGAACTCTCCGTATTGAATCATATATCATTTGAAAGTTTTCTACAGCACAACGTTAGCTAGTCCAAATCAAGTCATATTCCTCGCCCTTTAAAGCAGTTAGAGCATCATCATTTCACACACTGTTTCTGAGGTCTTATAACAAGACATTTACAGAGGTTTTTTAAAATATCTTATCATCCTTATTTCATGTGGCATTTTATCTGTAAATATAAATAATCCATGAAAAACAATATCTTGATAAACTCTTCTGTAAATGTCTTGAGTCTTATCAATATGCTGGAAAATGGATTTGCCATACACAGACCTGTATGTGTAGCCAACAAAAGCACTTTCGTATGACGGTCACATCACGTACATCAAATCCTTGTGACTTTGCTGCAGGGGAATAAAGACACGAGAGACTGAGTTTACTTTCTATTGTGTCGCCTGAACAAAAAGCTCTTGTGAAAAGGATCAGGGTCCAGTCTGACCACCTCTTCCTCTAGTGAGGAGGAAACTTTGATATGTAGAGCAAGACACTTAACCCTTCGTTGCTACAGAGGCGTCAACCTCTGACATGTATAGCAATTGTAAGTCTCTTTGGATGAAAGCGTCAGCTAAATGAATAAATGAAAGCAGAAAGTCAAATGTTAACAATAATATATATATACAGTGGGGCCAAAAAGTATTTAGTCAGCCACTGATTGTGCAAGTTCTCCTACTTAGAAAGATGAGAGAGGTCTGTAATTTTCATCATAGGTACACTTCAACTATGAGAGACAAAATGAGAAAGAAAAATCCAGGAAATCACATTGTAGGATTTTTAATGAATTTATTTGTAAATTATGGTGGAAAATAAGTATTTGGTCACCACAAACAAGCAAGATTTCTGGCTCGCACAGACCTGTAACTTCTTTAAGAAGCTCTTCTGTCCTTCACTCGTTACCTTTATTAATGGCACCTGTTTGAACTCGTTATCTGTATAAAAGACACGTGTCCACAGCCTCAAACAGTCAGACGCCAAACTCAACCATGGCCAAGACCAAAGAGCTGTCGAAGGACACCAGGAAGAAAATTGTAGACCTGCACCAGGCTGGGAAGAGTGAATCTACAAGAGGCAAGCAGGTTGGTGTGAAGAAATCAACTGTGGGAGCAATTGTAAGAAAATGGAAGACGTACAAGACCATTGATAATCTCCCTCGATCTGGGGCTCCACGCAAGATCTCATCCCGTGGGGTCAAAATGATCATGAGAACGGTGAGCAAAAATCCCAGAACTACACGGAGGGACCTGATGAATGACCTGCAGAGAGCTGGGACCAAAGTAACAAAGGCTACCATCAGTAACACACTACGCCGAGAGGGACGCCAGGCGTGTCCCCCCCTGTACATGTCCAGGCCCGTCTGAAGTTTGCCAGAGAGCATATGGATGATCCAGAAGAAGACTGGGAGAATATCATGTGGTCAGATGAAACCAAAATAGAACTTTTTGGTTAAGAACGCAACTCGTCATGTTTGGAGGAAGAAGAACGCAGAGTTGCATCACCATACCTACTGTGAAGCATGGGGGAGGAAACATCATGCTTTGGGGCTGTTTTTCTGCAAAGGGAACAGGAAAACTGATCCATGTTAAAGGAAGAATGAACGGGGCCATGTATCGTGAGATTTTAAGCCAAAACCTCCTCCCATCAGTGAGAGCGTTGAAGATGGAATGTGGCCGGGTCTTCCAGCATGACAATGATCTCCGTGACTCCATGTTGCCCAGCGACAGCCCCAAAACATCACTGCTCTAGAGGAGATCTGCAGGGAGGAATGGGCCAAAATACCAGCTACAGTGTGCAAACCTGCTGAAGACTTACAGGAAACGTTGACCTTGAGTACTGACCAAATACTTATATTCCACCATAATTTACAAATTCTTTAAAATCCTACAATGTGATTTCCTGGAATTTTTTTTTTTTCTCCTCATTTTGTGTCTCATAGTTGAAGTGTACGTATGACAAAACAGACCTCATCTTTCTAAATGGGAGAACTTGCACAATCAGTGGCTGACAATACTTTTGTGTATCTCTCAAAATAAATCATACGTTGAAAATGTCATGCTTTCTTGACAAGCAGCACATCTATTAAAGTAACAATGTTTTTCCACTGGTTCTCAGTTTGTGAGGAAATACATTTTGTTGTTATATTTGGGCATTTCTCCCAGTAAGTAGAGGAGTTTCTGTCTGATTTAGATCTCTATCACGTTGTTACTGTTTGGAGCAGGTCTTTATTCTTTTGCTACTCTGGAATGAAGTTGGTTCAATATAAATAAAAGTAGCTCAGATGTAGTAAAGGACTTTTGCCATGTTGCTGTAGCTGAGCTTGCTACGTTTCTCCTGGGCGTAGCTTCAGTGTAGTGAAGCTTCATTTAATGTAGAGTTAACTGGTAGCTTGGCTCACTTCATTTTCCAAGTGGTTTGTCCAACACTGTAAACACTAGTGTTTTGTTAATTATAAATACAATTGTTAAATATTTAAAGCAAAACAAATGCGCACATTTAGATGCATATAATTATTTGCTGCTGAGAGAAACACCTTCTCTGTGCCTTTATTCTCTGTTAACTTCATCATTTAGCCTCATCTGTCTCTGTGAAATACAGTCCTTTATTGATATGAAATTCCCAAGTCAGTTTTATTAAGTGCAAAATCACAAACTTGTCTCAAAGCTTTACAATCTGTACATCATGTGGCCTCTCTGTCCTCAGACCCTCTGTTTCTGACAGAAATTACTCAATACAAGTTGAATCTGATCTGAGAACAGTCTGGAAACAGTTTAGTTGTTCATGTGTGAATGCTGGTCAAACTGTTTATTTAGCGGGACAACATGCAGAGGACAATATTTGACATCCTGCTCTCATATTAGTTGTCTTCTTCTTCAGGTCCTTTTCTCAGACAGTGGAAGAATCCTGGAGACAGTTGACACAGATGAGTTTCAGCCTGTTTCTCTGTCACACTGACAAACTGAGGAACACTGCTTCATGTTGAACAGCAGTTAGGACTCATGTTGGATAGAAAATCACTCTGACTGTGTTTCTTCCTCCAGGGTGGACCATGGTGGAGAGCAGAGGTTAAAACCTGATGTGAGGAAGTGTAAGTGTGGATTCAATCTGACTCATGATGACAAAACAGCACACAGTCAGTTTCTCTTAATACAAAGTTGATAGTTGTGGTATTTATTCATTCAAACATTACTGACTGAGAATAAACCTTCAGATGTGTCTGATGATAAACTGCTGCTGTGTTGTGTCTCATTTCTCCATCAGATTTCTGTGAACTCACACTGGACACAAACACAGTAAACAGAAAGCTCAAACTGTCTGACAACAACAGGAAGGTGACACATGTGAGAGAGAAGCAGCCATATCCTGATCATCCAGAGAGATTTGACTTCTGGCCTCAGCTGCTGTGTAGAAATGGTCTGACTGGTCGCTGTTACTGGGAGGTCGAGTGGAGAGGAGGAGTTTATATATCAGTGAGTTACAGAGGAATCAGCAGGAGAGGAGACAGTAAAGACTGTGTGTTTGGATGGAATGATCAGTCCTGGAGTCTGAGCTGCTCTGATGGTCGTTACACTGTCTGTCACAATAAGAGAGAAACAGTCCTCCCTCTCTGCTCCTCCTCCTCCTCCTCCTCTAACAGAGCAGCAGTGTATGTGGACTGTCCTGCTGGCACTCTGTCCTTCTACAGAGTCTCCTCTGACACACTGATCCACCTCCACACCTTCAACACCACATTCACTGAACCTCTTTATCCTGGGTTTAGGATCTGGTCCTATGGTTCCTCCTCAGTGTCTCTGTGTTCTGTGTAGGAGGGAGACAACTTCCAGTCCTGTGGTTTAAATGTTGGTGGTGGACGAGGCTTCACTTTGGTTAACATCTGGCTCACTGATTGTGCCTTTAATGTCAGAAATGTGTTTTCTTAGAAATGGTGAAATGATCTCAGGGCTGAACTTGTTGTGTACAAACTGTGTTGACTCTGATTTTCACTTTAATAAAGTTTTCTTGGAGCAGCATCTAGTAGCTGCTGATGGCTGCAGAGCTTCTCATTTATTTCAATAAAGGTTTGAAGACAAAAACTCAACAAATAGTCTTGATTTATTCTGTTACTCAAGTACATTTCTTTTCCTGCTGAGTTTGATCCTCACAAAGGCTAAATCAAAAGATAAGTCAGGCAGGAAGGAAGTGAAGCCTTGAAGGTTTATTATTATTATCTGAAAAATATAGAGATATATATAATAGGATTTAGTTTTTTCTCTCAATATTATTTTAATTATTTTATGAAATGAAGTTGTGTCAACAAACATAGTTCATGCAACATACTCCGGTACAGTAGGTGGCGTATGCACCTTTAAAAGTCATGGCTGCAATCTGCCATAAAAGAACACCAGTGTGTGCTCTACAGGTGGAAGCGGGAGAAATGCCATCGAACATCCGACGTAAACAATTGCTTGTAAATTATTGGGTAAATCTAAAAGGGCATGGAGATAGTCATCCAACTAAAATAATATTACAAGAGAATTGGGAAAGGGAGAGAGCACAAAAGTTCAGTTTTGGGTGGGTAGAGATGAGGCGGCTAGAGAATTGGGAGTGTATGAAAAGGAATTCTGCCCAACTATAATATGGCCTGATACACCGGTATGGAAGCTAGAAACCATGGAAGTTGATTTTAAATTACTTTCAGTTAAAACAGTAAGTAATAGTACAGATCTGGTTGCGGAATTTTATAGACATATAGATTTTAAATGTAAAGAGTATATTCAGATTTATACATACGGATCAAAGGATCCAGAAACAGGAAAGACTGGATCTGCAGTTTAAATTTTCAACCAAAGAGGTGAGATAAGCAGACGAACCACAAATGATCTGAGTGTGTATGCAGTTGAATTATATGCTATTAAGATGGCGCTAGAATGGATTGAGGAAAACAAAATCAAAAAAGCTTTAATTGGAAGTGATTCAGTGTCAGCTTTATACAGTCTCATGACTGGTATATCTAATATTCATCAGGATTTACTGTATTCAATATTGATAATATACACAAGAATAAGGGAAAAATGCTATGAGATTCAATTGACTTGGATTCCTGCTCATATTGGCA
>NW_025743622.1:0-7119 GCF_021292245.1 Micropterus dolomieu
CAGTAAGTGGTCTGTGGAAGAAGCCTATGAGGTTTGTCCTTTATGATAATGGCTTAAATAACACTGAAACAGAAAGGAGCCGTCTTTCCCCTTGTTGTCATGTATGTGACATCTTAGGCTTTTTGAAAACAGGCTGTTGTAATATCCCTCTCTGCAGAGAGGGTAAGTGCACATGTAGTTGTGTGGATGACTTCCAACCAGACTGTTCACTGTGTAGGGCAGAGGAACAATATCTATGTAATCCAGGTTGTTCAGGATGCAACACAGAATGAACAACTGAAGAAATGTAAAATGTGAGTTGGTCTGATTTGACAAAGTTGATCCCAACACTACACACCCCTCTGTCCTCAAGATAAACAGGAAAGCTCTTTCTCACAGATCCAGTTCTTCTGATCATTATATCCGCTCTGTGTCCATTTTCCTTGTTTATCGCAGAATGCTGCAGCGTAATAATTGTTGCTGTGCGGGTGTCCTGTTGCCCAGAACCTGTAGGAGAAATAAAATGTTGTCACTCCTGATTATTTTCAATTTGAGGGAAGCTGTTGGATTTTTTTATCATTTTTATTGTGATTAATAAATGACAATTACATTTTTAATAACGTGTTTAACACATAATTCAGCTTTGTAAATTAATAAAATGTGAAGTAATATTTTTTTCATTTGTTTTCATCTAATTTTAAAAAAACAAACTTCTTTTATTAACAAATTGGATTGTGATGGAAACTAAATACTTTAAAAGCGTCTCACTTTACTGTCAGCGGTGAGTCATCCACCCATTTCCATTCCCATTCTGTTTGTGTCCGTTCTGTGGCCTGTAGACCAATCCAGGAGTCTCCATCCTTGTTCAGCTCAGTGACATATTTCTAGTAGTTGACAAGAGACAATAATCATTTCTCTGTTCATAATTCAGTAATTCTATTGTGGTACATGTGTGATGTCTGAAAAGTCTGAAGGAAAAAGAAAATCTTTGGCAACTTTTCAGTTCATCAGTGGTGCATAAATCAGAAACACTCAGAGGACTGATGGAATTCAGCTCCTCTTGTAGAATAACCATTGTTCAGTGGTGGGAAAAGTACTAAATGTTCCTACTTAAGTAAAAGTACAGATACCACACTAAAATGTTACTCAAATAAAAGTCATCCAGTAAAATACTACTCAAGTAAAAGTGAAAAAAGTAACTGGATTTAAAAGTTAGCAGTTAGAAAAGAAAAGTTTCAGCGGAGAGGTTCAGAGATGGATGCAAAGTAGAGTCCCATTCTGTTACCAGAACAGAGACCCGAGTTGACATGAAGCCATGTAACAAGTGATTTTCACCTTGTTTTGGACCTCCTTTTATAGCTCTGTTTCTAAGCATTACATCACCTCTTGGCTCTCTTTCCTGCTGCTCCTGGATCTGTGGAAATCCCCAGATATTTGGTGTCTCTTATCATCTTCTGACCTTTCAGCATTTTGGTGGATTGTCACTTTTATTTCACAAAACTTTAGGTGTCTATTTAGAATATATTGGTGGATGTTTTGTAACACAGTTTTCACACAGATCTGCTTCTACATTCCTTCTACAACATGTTTACAGTGAATCACAACGAGGAAAACTGAGTGGCAAGATGACAGGTGGATGTTTCCTTTTCTGTGTGGGGGATTAGCCTGCGTTATTGCTCTGCTGCTGTGGTAGTTTCCCCTTCAGACCGTCTGACAGACACAGAAGCACGTTTGGGACTGTATGTTAGGATGAGACAAGGAGGTGGAAACTAAAACTACCTGAAAACACTTTCAGGCAGAAATCTCACCACAAATGTGAACTTCAGCACCTCCGATAAAGCTCACAGACCCAAACAGAGCCAGTTTGCTCCTCAGTTTTTAGATGGTTATAATGCAAAACTCTACTGAAACATTGTTTTTCAAGTTTTCTCTTTCAAATTTATAACCTTAGTCTCAGAGAATATTCAAGGTTTTTTGTCTTCGCTCCGTAATGTTTTTTATTTCCACCTACAATGGCCCTAATGCATCGTCATAGGAAGCCGACTGGCTGCAGGTCAAAAACAGAAGTAACAGATCTCTGGCAGCTACATCTAAGATCCCACACTCAGTAACAAACACACTCACCTGTTCCTCTTTGTTGTTTATGATCACCAGATGTGCTCCTTTCCTTTGACAGTCTCTTCTGCTGTTATACCAAGTTTTCTTCTTGTTGGATTTAAAGTAACAGCTGAATCCAAATCTCTTCCATCCTTCAGGACACCACTTCTCTTCATGTCAAATGAGTGTTAAAAGATGGATTTCATGTCATTCATTGTTAAATTGATAAAACTTGTTGTTTGACTTTCTTCTTAAATATCTTTCTTGCCTGCCACTTGTTGTTTACTCTATAAATACACTCAGGTTTTGTCTCATTTCTAACAGAAATAAACAGAGAAAACAGTTCAACAGCATAAAGAATTAAAATGAAAATCAATGGCAAATTCAAGTTATATCAAGTGAACTGGTGTGATGCTGGTGTTCACTATTAGTTTTTAAACTTTTCTCACCATCAGGTTTGTCCTTCAGCTGCTTTACTTCATCCTGCAACTGGCTGTGATTTTTCCTCAGTGTCTCGTAACTGCTCTGTAACTGACTGTGGTTGATTGCCGCGTCTTGAGAAAAACCAACAAGAGATAAAAGAGTAAGACAATTTCAAAATATTTATGCTCAATTAGCAGTGTGAAGTTAGATCCTGTGTATTTTGGTATTGGCTCTTTTTTTAAAAACCTTTCTTACCTGAAATTTGTCCCTGCAGCTCGCTGTAGTTGTTGTACAGTTTGTCGTATCTGGTCTGCAGCTGGTCTTTTTCCAAAGTGACTGAAATATCTGGTGAGAAGCACAACAACATAAGAAACACACCAACAACACCAAATCATTCTGCATTTCCAAACAATTCATGCCTATGAAGCGGCATATAGAGCATGATCTGCCTCTATATTTCCTTAAAAGTTGACTCAGTCCCTTCAGAGAGCGTATGTATGATATTCAGATGAGATCAAACATCTTTGGTTTAGATTTAAAACATAATTCCTCACAGCGTATGAAGACTCCAGCCAATATCAGAAGATACATCACTCCCAGAGTCGCTGCAGTAAAACACCTTCTTCTTCTCAGAATTAAAATGAAAATCAATGGCAAAGTCAAGTTATATCATGTGAACTGGTGTGATGCTGGTGTTCACTATTAGTTTTTAAACTTTTCTCAACATCAACTTTGTCCTTCAGCTGCTTTACTTCATCCTGTAACTGGCTGTGATTTTTCCTGTGTCTCGTAACTGCTCTGTAACTGACTGATGTTGGCTGCTGTGTCATGAGAAACAAAAAAGAGATATGAGTCAGACAATTTCAAAATATTTATGGTCAATTAGCAGTGTGAAGTTAGATCCTGTGTATTTTGGTATTTGCTCTTTTTTTAAAAAACCTTTCTTACCTGAAATTTGTCCCTGCAGCTCGCTGTAGTTGTTGTACAGTTTGTCGTATCTGGTCTGCAGCTGGTCTTTTTCCAAAGTGACTGAAATATCTGTTGAGAAGCACAACAACATTAGAAACACACCAACAACACCAAATCATTCTGCATTTCCAAACAATTCATGCCTATGAAGCGGCATATAGAGCATGATCTGCCTCTATATTTCTTTAAAAGTTGACTCAGTCCCTTCTGTCCTCTTCTTGTTGCAGTTGTTGGTTTCTTTCAGTTTATTATCAGTGTCTGCTGGAACTACACAAACTGAGCTACAATGCAAGAAATGATGATAGTCCAGAGAGCTTATATGTGATACTCAGATGAGAACAAACATCTTTAGGGCAGTGCTCACCTAACTATATAAATTCTGTTTGTCTTCCTCTTCTGCACAGATCAACAGGTGTATGAACCTGTGTTGATTAGCTTTAGTGTTTTTACCTAAAAAGTCTCTTGGACAAAACTACAGCAGAAAGTCACATGAAGTTTTTATAAAATACATGTTCATGCAGCTGTTATGTTATCTAACAGAGAATAAAAGGTTTTTAACATTACAAAACACAGAGAGGGATTCAAGTTATGAGACTTTGGATTTAAAACATAATTCCTCACAGCGTATGAAGACTCCAGCCAATATCAGAAGATACATCACTCCCAGAGTCGCTGCAGTAAAACACCTTCTTCTGACACGATTCTTTGGAGTCTGAGGTCCTACAGAGACAAAATACAGAGAGAACATTTAAATTATTCTTGTTTGAAGTGGCCGCTGTGAACTGTGGAGTTTCATAGTGGCACATTGGCTGCATTACCGTAACCAGCTATGAGGTAACCGAGGTGCGGACCTCTGTAATTATATGTAGGCTATAACCTATCAATAGAAAAAAATCTAATAACAACTATTGATAACACGATCAACTTAAATGAAGGCTTCAGGACCCTGAGGACGCAGCAGATTACACTGTCAAAACCCTTATTTCAACTTGACAAACTGTTTCCCTGATCAGAAGCACATTAAAACGGCGTGCGCGCACTAACTGAGAGCCCCGCTCTGAATTCAGCACTAACCTGCTGTTTTTTATGTTGTCATACAACACCAGCTATCGCTCTGCCGTTGCAGAATAGCGTCAGAATTTCAACATCTTTCAAACATTATTGGTATTATTCAAGCCAGCAATCAGTTTAGCGTCAGCTTTCAACAGCCCACATTCACTCTGCAGTTTCTTCAGAAACTGGATTCTCTAGTTACTCGTTGTCATTCTGTCAGTAAGAAAATTGACTCTTGTGGCACCAGATTACAAAAACAAGACTCCTGATAATGACCCATAGTTAATGGTAACTGATTAATGAATTATACATTTTTATAGAGCCACACAAAAATGTACATTAACGTCCTTCTTACAACATCATTTCAGACTTACTTGCTTTTTGTGACCCAGGATCAGCGTGATGCTTTTCATCCTCTGAGATCTCCATCTGATTCTCCTCTCCCGCTCCTCTGTTGTCTTGAACTCTTCCGGTATATCTCACATTCAAGCTTGAATCTGGTGCAGCGAGAATACTTGCAGACATTTTGAAACACTGAAAACTTAGTGAACAGCTTCACTGTCTGCTTGTTTGTCTTTGGGTTTAACAGCCTTCAAAAAAGGAAGTAACAGCAGGACTCACCGCCACCACAGATGCACAACACGCCATATTTATTATTAAATACTTTACTTACTTACTTATTTTAACTGAGTCATAAACTATTTAAAGCTGAAACATAAAGATGTTTTTTGTCAGTGACACTGAGGAAGTATATGGTTTTCACTCAACAGCAGGTTTGTGCTCACATTCACACATTTGTGCAAAGCTGCATTCATGTTCTCCATATAGTTTATTCACACATGCATCTCTGACACAGGAAATGTGATGTGTTGACCAGTTATTTTTGTTCTGTCTAGTAGATGAAATGGGGCGGCTGTGGATGTTCAGGATGTAGAGCGGGTTGCCCCTTAATCGGAAGATCGGCGGTTCGATCCCCGGCTCCTCCAGGCAGCACGTCGAAGATACTGAACCCCAAATTGCCTCTGGTGGCTGTTCCGCCAGTGTATGAATGTTAGTTTCTACTTGAGCACTTAGGCTCAGTGAAAGAATGTGTGTGAATGCCGATGTAGCATAAAAGTACTTTGAGTGGTCGAAAAGACTAGAAAGGCGCCATACAAATACAGAGCATTTACAAATGAATTTTTAATGGTTCAATGATGATTTATGAAGAAAAACAAGAGATCATCCTTCCTGACGTACATGCAGAGGATGTGACTGTTATTATTCTGAGTATCAGTTCATGCATCTTGTGGATTCGATATCTTTTGATTAGCAAAACAAGTCAAGTGTAAATGCAAGCAAGCATTAAAGATGGATTAAAATCTTATTCAAAATCAGGTGTATTCTTCTCTCCAAAACACATTCATAATCTTTCCTCCTCCCAAGTGTAACTACATCAGTAAGTGGTCTGTGGAAGAAGCCTATGAGGTTTGTCCTTTATGATCATGGCTTAAATAACACTGAAACAGAAAGGAGCCGTCTTTCCCCTTGTTGTCATGTATGTGACATCTTAGGCTTTTTGAAAACAGGCTGTTGTAATATCCCTCTCTGCAGAGAGGGTAAGTGCACATGTAGTTGTGTGGATGACTTCCAACCAGACTGTTCACTGTGTAGGGCAGAGGAACAATATCTATGTAATCCAGGTTGTTCAGGATGCAACACAGAATGAACAACTGAAGAAATGTAAAATGTGAGTTGGTCTGATTTGACAAAGTTGATCCCAACACTACACACCCCTCTGTCCTCAAGATAAACAGGAAATCTATTTCTCACAGATCCAGTTCTTCTTATCATTATATCTGCTCGTTGTCCAATTTCCTTGTTTATCGCAGCATGCAGCGTAATAATAGTTGCTGTGCGGGCGTCCTGTTGCCCAGAACCTGTAGGAGAAATAAAATGTTGTCACTCCTGATTATTTTCAATTTGAAGTAAGATGTTGGATTTCATTTGAAATTTTTTTTATTGTCAGTAATAAATGACAATTACATTTTTAATAACGTGTTTAACACATAATTCAGCTTTGTAAATTAATAAAATGTGAAGTAATATTTTTTTCATTTGTTTTCATTATTTTAAAAACAAACTTATTTTAGTTACAAAATGAATTGTGAAGGAAACTAAAAACTTTAAAAGCGTCTCACTTTAGTGTCAGCGGCGAGTCGTCCACCCATTTCCATTTCCATCCTGTTTGTGTCCGTTCTGTGGCCCATAGACCAATCCAGGAGTCTCCATCCTTGTTCAGCTCAGTGACACATTTCTAGTAGTTGACAAGAGACAATAATCATTTCTCTGTTCATAATTCAGTAATTCTATTGTGGTACATGTGTGATGTCTGAAAAGTCTGAAGGAAAAATCTGTGGCAACTTTTCAGTTCATCAGTGGTGCATAAATCAGAAACACTCAGAGGACTGATGGAATTCAGCTCCTCTTGTAGAATAACCATTGTTCAGTGGTGGGAAAAGTACTAAATGTTCCTACTTAAGTAAAAGTACAGATACCACACTAAAATGTTACTCAAATAAAAGTCATCCAGTAAAATACTACTCAAGTAAAAGTGAA
>NW_025743623.1:0-2541 GCF_021292245.1 Micropterus dolomieu
GTGTTCTGCAGATGTGCGAGCCAATAAATTGTGGAAAAGAAGTGATCTCAAGAGTCATCCTTCACACACCCGACCAAACCCGTTACATATGCAACCATCTGTCGAACACGCTGTGAGAAAAACTAGATCTGCTTCAGTTTGCCTATAAGGTAAAACATGGTGTAGAGGATGTATGTCTCACACTTTTAGACACTGTCACTAAACAACACACCAGAATTTTATTCATGGACTTTTCTTATGCTTTTAATGCTGTAAACACAAACAACCTACTGCACTGCCTCTTTGACCTCCAGGTCCACCCGACACTGATTTTATGGATAAAGAGTTTTTTACAAGACAGACCACAACATGTGTTTTTAAATGGTGTTAACTCCAGCAAGCTGGTTTTAAACACTGGACTCCCCAGGGCTGTGTCTTATCTCCCATTCTCTTCTCTGCTTATACTAACAGCATTTCCTGTAGCAGTGAAGGAATAACTGTTTTTAAGTACGCAGATAACACGGCCCTGGTGGATCACCTGACTGGCACTGATGCCCTATCCCAATAGTCAACAACCTGGTCCAAACATTTACTGATCATTCCCTGGAGCTCAATATAACAAAAACTGTGGGAGCAGAGTGAAGACCTCTTCCCATCTCTTTCAACCTCTCAGTATCTAGGGTCAGCTGCTGGAGCAGGTTGTATCCTTCAAGTACCTGAGAACAGAGATCGACACCTGCCTGTCCTTCACACAACACGCTGACTCTGTGTTAAAAAAAGCACAACAGCGCCTCCACCTGCTGAGGAAACTAAGGACTTGTTAGCAAGGAGATTTTCACTCTGGTTTACTTGTTACTCATTGAATCCATTCTCACCTTCAACATCTCATCCTGGTACAACCTCCTCGCTGCCAAACATAAAACCAAACTGTCTCGCGTAATAAACCACTGCAGCAAGATAATCGGCTCACCAGGAACCCCCTTATCTGAACTGTACAACCACTCTGTGATCAGGAAGGCTACCCTGATCACAGGGGATCCCTCTCACCCTCTCCATCACTCTCCATAACTCTTTCCAGTTACTGTCATTAGGCAGGCAATATAAAGTTCCACTGGCCAGGAAAAACATTTACAAGAAATCTTTCATACCGTCTGCAATAACCACTCTGAACAACAAATAATAGACATGGTACAGCTGCTGTTTTTAAATGTATGTTTTAAATGAGCCTTGTTGACATTTACATTTAGCTGACGCTTTTATCCAAAGCGACTTACAATTGCTATACATGTCAGAGGTCACACGCCTCTGGAGCAACTAGGAGTTAAGTGTCTTGCTCAGGGACACAATGGTGGATGTTTCGCAGTGGGAATCGAATCAAGGTCTCTCACACCAAAGGCAAGCATCTTATCCATGCGCCATCACCACCCCCCAAATTTGAAGGAGAATTTCTGTCTGTTCTATCTATCTTCATGTGTTTACAGGAATGATTGTTGTTCTTTAGCTCTGTTTTCTCTTATCAGCTTCCTGTCTGAGTTCAAGCTGCAGAACAGCTTCACTTATTAGCGTCGGTATGTCTGATTCTGTTCGTGCTCTCACGTTATTGGTGTGTTGGTTGCTCTGTCATCTCAGCTCCTGTATCTGAACCAGACTCTCTGGCCTTGCCCCCGTCAATATGCCTTTTGTTCGCTTTCTGGACAGTCTCTGGCCCAGTGTCCCAGTCTGCCACACCAAAAAAAGCTATCATTTCCGCCTCGTCCTTGTCCTCTGTTCTGGTTCTCGTCCCCTTTCAGCTGAGCCACCATCAGGCGGTCTGCCAGCTGTTCCCTTTGTCTGTTCTTCTTTTCTGTTTTGTCGTTGAAGAACTCCTCAGCATGAACAGCGTGCCTCTTAACAATCTCTAGACACTGTAAGACGTGTAGAACTGTAATGCAGTATCTCTTCACCATGACGCTGATCTCTGGGTTGAGGCTGTTGAGGATGTTGTTGCTGTTCTTGTTCTCTCGGCTGTCCCGCCGGCGGTGGTTGTGAGGCTGGTGGAGTCCAGGTCTGATTTGACACGCTGAGATGCAGATTTGTTAAGAGGAGCTGTCCCTGCCTTTATCTTAACCAATCAGTATCCGCTGCCCAGTCGGCTCTAAAGGGTTTCCCTTTTCTCTTTTTCTTTTCTTCTTCTGTTAACTTCCTCTCTAAAGTTTCTAACTGTCTGAGACTGAAGCTGCCTCTTCCTGGAAAGCCACATTCCTTCACCCACATGTCCAGTTGCTCAGTGCTCTGTTTGCCATACTTGGTAATCATATAAGTGATATTTGGAGACGTCATTAGAGGTAATATCAGAGGAGTTTGTCCCTTTTTGCTGGAACTTGAATAGGGGAACTACCACCCCAGTCTGCCACTACTTGGGCACTGTACCCGACTTCCACGCAATGTTAAAGAGACGTGTCATCCAAGACAGCCCCTCCACACCCAAAGCTTTTAGCATTTCTGGGTGGATCTCATCAATCCCTGGGGCTTTGCCACTGTGGAGTTGTTTGACTACCTCAGTGACTTCCTCCAGGGAAATTG
>NW_025743623.1:2561-4975 GCF_021292245.1 Micropterus dolomieu
TTTTGTTCGCTTTCTGGACAGTCTCTGGCCCAGTGTCCCAGTCTGCCACACCAAAAAAAGCTGTCATTTCCGCCTCGTCCTCGTCCTCTGTTCTGGTTCTCGTTCAGTTTTTCCTTCAGCTGAGCCACCATCAGCCGGTCTGCCAGCTGTTTCCTTTTGTCTGTTCTTCTTTTCTGTTTTGTCGTTGAAGAACTCCTCAGCATGAAGGGCGTGCCTCTTAACAATCTCTAGACGCTGTAACGCCCGTGTCACACAGTATCTCTTCACCATGACGCTGATCTCTGGGTTGAGGCTGTTGAGGATGTTGTTGCTGTTCTTGTTCTCTCGGCTATCCCAGCTAAGATAGAGGCTGGTGGAGTCCAGGTCTGGTTTGACATGCTGAGATGCAGATTTGTTAAGAGGAGCTGTCCCTGCCTTTATCTTAACCAATCAGTATCCGCTGCCCAGTCGGCTCTAAAGGGTTTTCCTTTTCTCTTTTTCTTTTCTTCTTCTGTTAACTTCCTCTCTAAAGTTTCTAACTGTCTGAGACTGAAGCTGCCTTTCCTGGAAAGCCACATTCCTTCACCCACATGTCCAGTTGCTCAGTGCTCTGTTTGCCGTACTTGGTAATCATACGATGTCATTAGAGGTAATATCAGAGGAGTTTGTTGTTTCTTTGTTAGCTTTTGACCCAAATTCCTCAAATGTGATAATATCTTTCTGTTCTCTTCAGGTATTTAAAATTAGAACTGGTTTGCTGGATGAAAACCACATTGTTCCTCTTCGATCTAAGGTTCGACTATCGGCCGAACCCTCCATTCCAGCACCTTGGAGTAGACTTTACCGGGGAGGCTGAGAAGTGTGATACCCCTGTATTTGGCACACACTCTCTGGTCCCCCGTTTTGAATAGGGGAACTACCCCCACCAGTCTGCCACTCCTTGGGCACTGTACCCGACTTCCACGCAATGTTAAAGAGACGTGTCATCCAAGACAGCCCCTCCACACCCAAAGCTTTTAGCATTTCTGGGTGGATCTCATCAATCCCTGGGGCTTTGCCACTGTGGAGTTGTTTGACTACCTCAGTGACTTCCTCCAGGGAAATTGACGAGAAACCCCCATCAGGATTTAGGAGTCCCTCAAAGTGTTCCTTCCACCGCCCAACTACCTCCCCAGTTGAGGTCAACAGGGTCCCATCCTTACTGTACACAGCTTGGACGGTTCCCCACTTCCCCCTCCTGGGATGGCGGACAGTTCTCCAGAAGCACCTTGGTGCCGACCGAAAGTCCTTCTCCATGTCTTCTCCGAACTTCTCCCACACCCGCTGCTTAGCATCTGCCACAGCAGAGGCTGCAGTCCTTCGGGTGCCTTGCAACCGCCTCCAGAGTCCTCCGAGACAACAAATCCCGGAAGGCCTCCTTCTTCAGTCAGAAAGCTTCCCTGACCACCGGTGTCCACCACGGTGTTCGAGGCACCTAAGGCCTTGAGACCACAGCTTCCCACTGTGGCTTCAGCAATAGAGGCTTTGAACATTGCCCACTCATGTTCAATGTCCCCAACCTCCACAGGGGTGCCAGAAAAGCTCCGCCAGAGGTTTAAGTTGAAGATCTCATTGTCAGGGGCCTCCTCCAGACATTCCCAGTTCATCCGCACTACCCGTTTGGGCTTACCGCGTCTGTCCAGAATCTTGCCCTACCCCCTGACCCAACTCACCACCAGATGGTGATCAGTTGACAGCTCCGGTCTCACCACTGGAACGAGGACGGGCTCATCTGGAGGACACTCAGATGAAAATCCATTTCCACTCCAAAGCATGGTTTACCTCTCACTGAGCTCCTCCCCCACCACAGAGGGGAGCCTGTCCAACTTTAAAATGAGCAGCAACATGAAGATCTGTGTTTCTGTTCAGGACCCTGAAGATCCTGATGTCATGAGGAATCTCACTGCCTCACCTCTGACCTTTACAAACTCTCACTGTTTTATCTCTCTGTTCCTCATGAACATTAGCTCTTTAGCTAACTCCGCCACAGCCGGGTTCTGGTTCTGGAAAGTAAACAATAGGAGGAAAATAAATGGAAAAAGCACTTAAAAGTGGGAAAATGCCAAAAAGCTTAATATGACCTCTTTAATTCTTTGTTTGTTTGTTTGTTTTAAAGGGACAGTGCACATTGATGAACAGAAGGACTAAGTCCCAAATGTAAGCGAGCCAGATTTAGCCGTACAGATTCATTTAATCTGGAGTCCCTGGCAGGTTGATGGCAGAACAAAAAACATAAATCATGTCATCCAGAAAACAAACTTAAGCACATAATCCCAAGCAGAGAACCCAGGAACATGGATAAAACATAAAAACAGGAGTCACATAAACACAGACAAAAGCAGACGAGCACAAATAAGATGCCACATAGAAGACATCAGCATGTGAGCACAGACATT
>NW_025743624.1:0-2732 GCF_021292245.1 Micropterus dolomieu
AGAATAGAATCAAATATAATAATTGTTTTGAAAGGTTTTCAAATTATTATTATTTTCATTGTCAGTTATTTTTATATTAATTGTTCCTTTATTTGTTTTTTTTATTTGTTTTTATTTCACGTTTATGGGTAATGGGGTTTCGGGATGTAGCAACATGTAAAAGGAGATGGCAGACATGAAAATATATTTTGAATGCTTTTTATATGCTAAAGCAAGATTAAATAAATGTAATAAAGAATTCCAAATTTCACAGTGAAATATATCATTATCAAAATATTGCCTATAGACACACGCACACACCTGTCTATAGATTTGTCTCACTCTTAACCCTGCCTTGGCCGACCTCGTCCTTTCTCCCAGTACTCTATCCTTCTCAGATTATTCCCCACACAGTTTTGAACCTGGTATCTTATTTCCTCTACCTGCAGCTTTTGGTGTGCAGCAGTCTCTGTGACCATCTCCCTCTTTTTTTATCGTAGCAGTCAGCCTTGGCAGCGGCTGCAGCACTACAGCAGGTCAGTCACTGTGAGCCAGTTCCAAATACTGTCAGCAATCTTTACATCTTGTCATGGTCACATATTTGTTTAATCAGCTAATATCTCCTAAGTTTGTTATAATATCGATAGTCACAGATCACCACCAGTAGTATCAGCAGCAACATCCCCAGCAACACCATCAACAGCCCACAGTGATTAAAGCAAGAGCTGGGTATTCCCTGTGTTTCTTTTTCGAAACTGTGTCATACCATTTGCTGATGTATCAATACAGAAGCATCAGTATACGCATATCAGCAAGGAATACATAACAATATATTTCTGTATCAATATTTTGAGAACAGCCCTATTTAAATCCTTGTTCCGTGTGCCCCTTTTATACTTTGAGTACCTGCCCTGGTTCTGATAGCAGGCACTTTGAACTGTAGCCCATTATGTGACCTGAGCTCATGACTGCTTTGTAAAGTTAAAAATGTCCTGTTTAAATAATTTGGAAGTCTACCTAACATATCTTTGCAAGTGAAGGGATGACCATCCTTCCAGTCTGCACAGTATACAATGATGTATCCTGAAACTAGAGTTAGTGACATATCTGAGAGCTGAGTGATAAAGGGGGTCAAGTTTGGACAAGGTGGGAAGAGAGGCAAACCTGTAGGTAGTGTCCCTATAATCAATCGGTGGCAGAAAAAGGCCAGCAACTAAGTGTTTTTCTGAAGCCATGGAAAAGCAGGACTTTCACCTGATAATCAACATGTGATAATCAACATGGTATTTAAAATTTAGTTTTTTTGTAAAACCAGATACCCAGATATTTGTAATCATCAACAGACTGGATACAGACTCCATACAGGGTCGTGATGGAGAGGGGTGGTACCTTTGTTCGCCCAGTGGCAAAAATCATAACTTTAGTTTTGTGGGAATTTAAAAGCAACTTCAAATCTGACAGAGCATATTGCAGGGTATAAAAATCTGCCTGCACATTTGAAAAGGCAAACTCTGCTGTGGGGGCACAGGAGTACAGAACTGTGTCATCTGCATACAGATGATCCTTACAGAATTTAAACATCAAATATTATTAATGTAAACTAGGAAAAGCAAGGGTCCCAAAACCGAGCCTTGTGGAACACTTTTCCTAACAAGGACTGGATCTGACATGTCGTTGCCATGTTTATCCATTTGTGAATGATTGGTCAGGTAACTGTGGAACCATTTAGTCGCTTTGCATCCAATGCCTGCTCTCAGCAGGGTATTAACAAGTGAAGGATGGTCCACAGTACGGAAGGCCTCCGTAAGTTCTCTGAACAATGATACACAGCTAAATTTGTTATCTATAGCCTCGTTGAAGTCATCCATAGCTTTTAAAGTGGTGGTTACTGTACTATGCACTGACCTGAAACCGGATTGTATTTCATTTCAAATGTTCTGTGAGTCCAAATATGATTGTATAGCAACTAATGATTTCAATATTTTTAAAAGAACAGGGAGATTAGAGATTGGCCTGAAATTGTTCATGTCAATCCAAACCTCAATATTATTAACACTACATCAAAATTTTTTAAATAATTAATTTGTGAAGCTGGAACGATGAAATGTTTTGACATGAAAAAAATTCTTAGACATCTTGATTGATTCTTTATTCCAGAAGACTCACTAAAGAAAAAGTTCAAATACATCTGACAATAAATTATGGACTGTAAGTTTGATGCCTTGTAATAATAAGCTGGTATGTAACGTCGGCCAGAGTCCCACTGCACTTTCACATGCAGACAAGGATGGACAAACACCTTAATGTTTCACTCCAAAGCCTGAGTCATGACCAGTTTCACACCACCTTACCGACCTAGCTAACCCAACACCATAACAATGACTTCAAATATTATGTCATGTTCTCTAACTAACGGTTGAATAAACTGCTCCAATGCAAAGTTTAATAGCCGACCCTTGCTGCATGTTATTACTGTTTTTTCCTTCATCACATTCTCCAGTGTGGACAACAATGATGACAGTACATTGCAGTTTCAGTTTGATCCATTTCCCAGAAGCAAACATCTGCTGGACGCACAAATATTTTAATAGCTTTAACGTTGGTGGTTCAAAAACAGGCCCCGCCCACTGAAGTCCAACTCAACCAATGAGATTCTTTGCGTCTCCAGAGCAGAAATGTTTGAGGAACTAAAAGCACAATCAGCTTGATGTTGAGGAGAAGGGCTGTGCAGCAGAGAGGCTGTTTAGTTTCTT